>NC_141855.1:7701590-7854153 GCF_024713525.1 Acromyrmex echinatior | reverse complement strand
AATAAATTATGTATGTAACATAGCTTGTACGTAATAGCTGTTGTTTACAAGCATTATAGTACTTATAAGTAATAGATTCTTTATAAGCGATAATTTTTATGCGCAAACGAATTGTCAGTAAATGGAATGTAATCGGCAAACAATACTGTTGGCATTTAATTTATAGGAAAACAGAGTCCTTTCCTATTTCACAGAGATAATATTATATTTGTCTTAAAAATATTAAATATTTATGATATATTATTAATATTTTTTTATCATTATATTATTATTGCATAATACGTATGTAGAAATTTTTACATAATGTTTATTATTATTTTTATACATTTTCAATCTTACGTATAAATATTAGTACTCTAACATAATAATAATTTAGCAAGTTTTTAGAGAAAAGCATAAAAATTAGAGCAGATATTTGTTATATCAACTACAATTATGAAAATCAATTACGTGCTACTGCCTCTAAAAGCACATTATTTTTTTTTTCATGCAGGTAAGTAAATCGATCATGAAACGAATTATATCACATATTCCAATAATTATAAGTAATTTAAATAAATTCATAAGTATTTTTTTAAGTAATATATATATATATATATATATATATATAAAACGTATAATTATTACATTAATTAAAAATATTTAAAGTATTTAAAATACTATAACAATGCTATAAATTTTACATTATAAAAGATTTCATATCATTTATAACTGATTCTATATATGTAGATCACGTTAAAGAAATACACATTACGATAAATTTAAAAATATTCAAAATTAGTTTTAGTCCCATTAATCTACTATATAAATATAAGTGTAATGTATAATCTAATTATTCTTATTCCAGCTATGGCTGCTATTTTTCCATTCTTACCTGTTTACGGTAAACAACTCGGTATTTCTCCATTAATAATGGGTAGCATCACTGCCATTTTACCCATTGTGTATATGATTACTAAACCAACAATTGGTTTTATTATGGATTATTTTCAAACACAAAAAAAGTTAATCTTTATGTTTATACTCGGAGTTTCATACGGTTCTTACATTCTGATATACTTTTTACCACCATTACCGGGACCAATGATATCAAACCATCTGTTTCAAAATGTTTCCTGCGCGATTTTACCATTTTGTGATATAAACCTTGTAAGCCTTTATTTTATTACAATTGCATATTTTTTTCGATGAATAACAATAATATTTCTGCAATATGTAATCTCCTCTGCGTATTTATTTCATAAATTACTTTTTTATAAAATTATAATTTTGATAACATATATATTTTAAGATTAAATTCGTTCTTCCCATAGTTAGAAAATGATTTTGTAGATATTATTTAAAATATTTCAAAAACTAATGTTTTAAAATATTTCATTAGTTTCTAAGTAATAAGCCTTGAATAATATTTGATTATTAGATAATGACCTTAATAATTATTTGAAACTATACGTTTAAAAATATATTTAAAAGTTTTTATTTGTTTCTATTTAAGAACTCAACAGCATTATTATGTGATGATACAAAGAACACTAAATGTCATTGGACATGCAGAGACACAAAATTTTCCGTTCGATTATCTTTCTATGCTACTTCTCTTGAGAACGAAGCAGTTATTTCCCCAAATACTACATGTTTATTAAATTTTAACGAAATGGCATTATGTCAAAGAACAAAAACAGAAAATTGTAATGTTACCTGTGATAATTTTGAAAATAATTACTGCTTGTATATATCTACTACTTTCTGGGGATTCGTCTTTTTAATGTCTCTTGGCACTGTTGGTATTGTTACTTCCTTTAATATAAACAATGCAATTTGTTTTGAAATATTAGGTAAATATTTATACAATTATTACATATTTTCTTTAACTGTATTTATTGAAATATGTATTAAAAAATTATCTGAATTAAATATCTGTAATAATTATTCTAATATCTATTTTTTTATTTATTTTTATGAAAGATATGTTAAATTAATGAAGTATTATATTAATTTTCCGTGATGATTGGTGCTGTCGCTAGGCTTATAGCTATGGCATATAAAAAAATTTAAATAGTAAAATATAAGCAACATAAAATGCAATAATTAGCCAATTACAGATCAATTATAAGATCATAACGTAAGTAATATAGCAAAACCTGGCAAAGCCTTTGTGTTGATTTCTTTATTATTTTTCTGTGCCATGGTTTTTATTTTGCAAACGATTATCATCGCATATTTTGATAGTATGTTATATTTATTGAAGATTTAATAGTGTAAAAGTAATATTAATCATATGCTTTAAGCATAACCTTTATCGATGATATAACGTTATAGAATTAATTGTCATTTTTTTCTATATCTAATAATTATTGATAATTTAGTCTTTTATGATTAATTAAAAAATCCCAGTTTATAATATGCATATGCAGATAATAAGGAAACAGTCAATACAATTCAGGTTAGATTTGATGTCCAATAGGTATTTGTAAAGTATTACAAGCAAAAAGTTAGATCTTGTTTGCTAATATTTAATAATTTATTTAAACATAATTTATTCCAACAGACTTTTTGATTACTTATCAGATTATTTTCAATGTTGAATAAACAAATTATACAAAATTACAAATTATACAAAAAACAATTACATTTCAAACGCAAGTTAACCTTAATGAAGCATGCTTCTGTTGACTCCAGTAATATTGCATATATTTACATATGTATTTAGAATATATATTTTTCCAACACATATCTTGATGTGAATCCTATTATTTCTCAATTCTTAAGTATTCATCGTTTAAATTACACTCTTAAGTATCGAGCTTTTGTTCGTAGCTCTTTAGTTGTAATTGTTTTATTAAATTAAAACAACAACATTTTAGTTGTAATTGTTTTATTATATTGAGTATCATATATTATCATTTTATTAATTCACTCGGACGAGAATAATGAATAGTCTGATTACTTTTTTTAATTTTATTAGAACTAATATGTTCTAATTTTATTAGAATATATACATATCAGTTATTTTAATATTTGGACCGATACTTAACAATGTAATTTAAATTGATGGATACTTAAAAATAGAGAAGTAATAGGATTCACATCAAGATATGCGTTGGAAGAATGTATATTGTAAGACTGAATATATAAAAACGTGCAATATAATTTGAGTCAACAGAATCATGTTTCATTAAGGTTAATATTTATTTGAAATGTAACCGTTTTTTTTTATTATTCAACATTGAAAATAACTTGATAAAACATAAGTGATCGAAACGTCTGTTGGAATGTTTAAATAGATTATTAAATATTAGCAAACAAGATTTAGCTTTTTGCTCGTAGCCCATTACATTTTAGTTGTAATTGTTTTACTCAATTGAGAGCATCATTTTATAATATTATCATTTTATAATATATTTTTATATGTAAATTCTAAATATATCTTTTAGGGCCAGTAGTTCCATCTTTAGATAAATTATGTTGTAATTTACTTATTGGATAAACAAAAGAATAAAAGAGTAAAAACATAAGAGAATAAGACAGTTAGCTGAGTTTATCAAAAGATGGAACAACCAAGCTTTAGTTATGTAAACTGCGCGCCGATTACTTATCAGATGAGAAACGCAATCATAAATTATGATTGAAATAAAATCATACTTAATGGATCAATGTGATTTGATAATGATTCTAACATCTTAAAACACTGTAAAAAAGCAGTGTCAAAAATATTATCTCAGCTCCAGAATTCAAAGTGGAAACCTTTCAACTATTCGGGTATCTTATTTTCAATTTGATTATCGAGACACATGATATTTTTTGTCGTAACAATCAGTATATGGGATGTCCCATTTGAATTTTCCTAGGCAAATATCTCAAAAAATATGGAAGATATAGAAAAATATTTCAGACAAAAGTTGTATGGTTAGAAAGAGCCACATTTTGATCATGTTTTCTTTCTTTTAGATTGTGGTATCAAAAAAATATGAAGGTCACCTTTATAATTTTAAAAGGAATTGTATAATTTTTTTACACAATATAATTTCTTTAATTATTCTGTATAAAGATATTAAGATAGTCAAAAAACCAATAATTTACGAGATATTTTATATTTTATATTTTATTCCGGTTTAAGTAATAGACAATCAATTGTGATATTATCATTTCAATTCATGATTATATGTTTTCGATAATTGTATATAATTGATAGATGTACTTAGAATTTACATATAAAAATATGATTAGGCACCAATATCTAGATTCGATCGTTTGATCCTTTAGATTCGTTTGATTGGTCTTTTCCTTATTTATTTAATTTATTTATATAGTAGCCTAAGTTAATTTGATATTATAAATAATATGTTGCATTAAAGAAATGTGTGTCGATATACTTATGTTTTACAATAAATCTGTAATATATATAAAAATTTTTAATATTTTTTTGTACACAAATACCGTGTTATATAAAAAAGAAATGCGCGCGAGTGCGTATGGGATTATGTTTTATTATTTAATTAATTAATCTTTTCAGGTAAAGGTGAACAAATGAAATACGGTAAACAGCGTATATGGGGTGAAATCAGTTATGGTTTAGTAGGATTTTTAGTTGGATATATTATAGATATGTGGTCCCAAAATAAAATTTATAAAACTTATACACCAGCATTTCTTCTTGCATTTATATTTATCAGTATTGATTTAATATGCTGTAAAAACTTGAAAGTAATTGTATAATAAATTAAAAATAACAAGTAAAAAAGAAAAATAAACTAATATCCATACACTTTATATTTTTATTACGTAGCTGCCACGTATATCAAGAGCGACGAATATATGTGCAGATATCTATGCGCTTTCAAAATACAAATCTATTATTATATTTTTCTGTTTTGCTGTCATTGTCGGAGCCATTGATGGTTACATAATCTTTTTTTTGTTGTGGTGAGTTTATACTTTTTTTAAGGTATTTATTTTTTTGTGTTATATATGAAATCAGAATATAAAAATTAAAACGTAAAGCAAACTTAATTTTTATAACATTTAATTTTTATAATGTTTAGTTAAGTTTTATATTTTACTAGGTACGAAGAAGATTTAGCTATAAAAACTGGTTACATGGACAAAATTAAATTAATAGAAGGTTTAACTGTAGCTGCAGAAGCTTTCGGTTGTGTAATATTTTTACCTTTATCTGGTATCATTAAATTATATTTCATTATGGTATTTTATAAATGAGACGATTCAATAAATTAAAAATCATTGTCTTATTTTCTTTTCAGGTAGAATATTAAATAAAATTGGATATGGTTACACCTTTAATCTCTCTCTTGTGTTTTACGTTTTACGGCTGGGATTAATATCTATAGCACCAACACCATGGTGGATTGTTCTAATAGAATTTTTATTACTAGGATTATCATATACACTTTCCTACGTAACAACAATAGCTTTCGCAGATGTAATATCATCATCCAGTGTATCTGTTTCTGTTCAAGGCATTATGTCAGGATTGAAAGAGGGTTTTGGTAAACTTCTTCAAATATTTTACATTTACAATTGAATTATTACAAAAAAAATGAACAATATAAACGTATATACGTATTCTTTCATCTCTTATTATAAATTTCTTATTAATATAAAGTATAAAATCTAACATATTTTTAGGTTTTGCTATCGGTAATTTGGTGGGAAGTATGCTGCTAAAAAAATTTGGTGGTGCATTAACTCTGCAAATATTTTCGATATTTGCAGCATTTTGTGCGCTAGTATATTTTGTACTTTATATTACGTATTTGAAGCATAAGTTACCAGGCAAGAACTCGAATGATTTAATCTAATAAAATCAATTAATCTTTTTCTAGATATTATTATATTAAAAAAATAACACATTTTATTTTTAATGTAGGAACACGAAATAATGTTGAGTGGAAAAAGCCTGATGATGCACGAAAACAGTGTGTTGTAGCAGAATGATATCATAGGATATTTTTTATTATACAATATATTTAATGAATATTTTTTTAGCCAAAAGCATTAAATCAGCATTTGGAAATATTGATTCTATATAAATTTTATTAACATTTCGTATATTTTTTAATAAATGTCATTAAAATGTCATTATTTAATAATATATTTTCAGTAATTTTAAAAGTTTTAACAGTATAAATTCGAAAGTATAGTACAGAACACTGGTATTGGAAATGTATTAATAGTTATAATTTATGTTTAACAACATAATTTTATAATTTATTTCTCTTATTTGCTATTATTTCTCATTTTTATAACACTCGCACTTGACAATTTTATATGTGAATATGCTCTGAATTTAACTTGAAGAAAATCAAATATCAGTTCCAAGAATATTATTTTTTAAATAATAATTGACTTGAAGATATACTTGAAAAACGCGCAAATATATATTTTAAAAATTTTGAAAGTAAATACTACTATGATATAAGAATACAGAATTTCATTGCGCATTATAACGGCAGCAATTAGTTGTTCTAAATTAAAACAATTAATTGAATGCTTTCCCCAATTTTTATATAGTCCGGAAAAAATATAAAATACTGTGATCCTCGGCTCAAGTTGCAAACTGCGATCGAATAGTTTACATTGTCGATGGAAGGTTTAATTTGTAGACGATGCAGACTTATGAAACTATCAGAACTGCCACTGCGTGTAGCATATATTATTGTTGTATAATGTTTTTACTCAAATGTATATCACTTTAGATAACGTTTATGGTAAACGTTTTATGAAACGGTTGTAATTGCGATTGATAATAGAACTGGAAGAGTACTTTTAGAAACTATTTCATGCAGGGTTTATCGTCAACAATTGTCTCAGTTGTGTTGTTCTGCTATATTGGTCGACATAGTTACATTATATAGCATCAGTGTATAGATACATAAATTCAAAAGTTTTCATGTAAATATTAAAATATTTATAATGAATTAATGCTTTTAATCGCAAAACATTTATTTATTTATTTAATTATACTTATACTTATTATTCTTTTTATATCTCTTTGTATACCGCAGATATAACGTTGTCTTTAAAAGTTCAAAAGTGACATACAACTTAAAAAATTAATATTAAATCTCAAACATCAAGTTTTACAAAAAAACAAAAAAACAATTTTTTAAATTTATTAGAAAATTATTAGCTTATAAAATAATTTTTCAAAACTAATATACTCCTGTAGGTATAATCGAATATCATATTTGTCCGCTTAAAAACTTATAAGAAAATTATCCTTTTTGGGTTGTGACAATTTTGATATCCCACAAAAATAACAAATTCGAAATATTTCTTTAAAAGTGAAATAACTTGAATTATCATACTACTAGTATATATTTATATTTACCTTGATCTGTTAAAATAATTAAAGTTAAAATAAAACAATTTTTTCTTCAAACTTCTATCATCAAAACTATCTTAATTCTAAATGTTCTCTGTAAAATGTTCTCTTTTTTTTTAAATGTTCTCTTTTACTTATAAGATTTTTTATTTACGTAAACGATACGACTCAAAATTTGTCACTCTTGTAGAAAATACTATGATTTTTAAAAATTTTAAAATAGATATAAGCGCTATTTGCCGGATGAATTGTGAAATTAAATCAGTTTACTTTGATGATTAATAAAATAATTTTTACCTAATTTATTCATGGTAATAATTTAAAAAATCACATTTTTGTGTTATGTCACTTTTGTAAAGGAACAATGTTATTTTATTTTAAAAAATTTCCAGCATTTATAAAATATTATACTTATAAAAGTTTTACATAATACTTATGCATATTATTATGTTTATACACTTTTAATCTTACATACGATTATTAATAATTATTAATAATTATTATAATAGGCCGACGCACAAGGAGCTATCAGCGCTTGTGTTATTCTATTTTTTTTTTCATGAACGATAAAAGTAATAGCTGTAATAATAGCACTGAATAGCGCTTTCGGTGTGTCTCTTAAACTGTCTAAACGTGCCTAATATTATTTTGGAAAAAAGCACAAAAAAATTGGAGTATATTATTTGTTACATAAAATATAAATCATGAAAATCAATTACACGTTACTACCGTTAAAAGCACATTATTTCTTTTTCTGGGGAGGTAAGCAAATTATGAAATATATTATATTATATAAAATATTTAAATTAAAATATTTATTTTATGTATTTTAGTCAAGAATATATTACATATAGACTGTATAATAAAATGTAATACAAATATTTTATATCGCATTTTATTATGTAAATATATTTCTCTTTTAAAACTTATGTCTTGATATAATAAAACATATAACACATAATTACATAAAAAGATACAGTAAAACTGCATATAATGAAGATCTCATCGATCATTTCAGTGACCATGACTTACGTTCTTACAACTATTCTCCTAAGTATAAAATATTTTAACATTCTTCATTATTTAGTAAAAGATTATTAACAATTAAAATTAATAACTTTTAAATATATCGAATAGTAATTATATTGTGTTTGTATACATTTTTGTCTTTCAACATTATAATTTAAGATTTAACTTTGTTTTTTTGTTCATATGGAATAATTTTACTTTATATTTACTTATTGTATGTATTTTATTTTTCATGCCATTAGACAGTAAAAATATATGGACCTGTTTAATTACATTTTAATTAATTATCATAAATAAACAGATTTGTATTTATTTATTACATTATATATTACTATTTCTCAAATTTTACCAATATTCCATAACACATTCTATTTTTGAAATCTCTTTATTTTTACTTTTTACTTTTTTGTTCATATTGAAGTAGAATGTAAATTTGAAGACTTTCATTAGATTATTGTAACAAGTTGAGTTAAAAGTTTTATATAAATTAAATGTATTAATATACATTTATATAGGAGCAATATAAATTTAAAAAAGAGTGGCTATTACTTGCTCTTATCCTGCATATGTGGGTATAAAGTTTCGCCCTTTCTATAAAGAGTTGTATCCGAAAAATAATATAAAAATAGTATAAAGAAAGGTAGTATAAAGATATAATATAAAACTTATTTATAATATTTAACTTATAAACTCAATTTTCCCAATTGACTACGTTGATATTAACTACGTTCCAACTGATTACGTTGCGATTTCTGATATGAAACGAAAATTGGGTTTAGCGGAAAAGGGACCAAAACGATAAATTTTTCTTTTTACACAATTAATCTAAATGACTTTCGAATGACCTTGACCTCGACCTTGAGTCTTAAGAATATAAGATTTATAAGTCTTAAGGTCATTGACCTTTTCCATTGCTCAAGATCAAGGTCACTCGGACCCTATTTGGGATTGACTGTGTAAAGGGAAAGGTTTATCTTTAAATTATTAAGTTAAACACATTTTTATATTGTCAACATTTTCTGTTAATAATTTTTAAGAAACAATGAGCGACAGCTAAAACCTTTTGATTGTTATTCAGCGCGACGATTTTGATAACATAGAGAGAGTCAAGATTATTAAAATCAGATCGCGTCATTATTACGCAGTTTTTGAAAAATATTTTAACCTTTATTACAATTTATTTTATAAAAGAATTACATAATATTATAAACTTTTGGCATATGTAAAATATACATAAATCATATTTAATAAGATTAATATACATTGTGATAAATAAAAAATATTAAAAATAAATTATTTCCAATTTCATAAATTATGTTATTGCATACATAAGTGTAATAATAATTTAATTTGTTCTTGTTTCAGCTACGGGCGCTATTTTTCCATTTCTATCTGTATATGGTAAACAACTCGGTATTTCACCATTAATAATGGGTAGCATCGGTGCTATTTTACCTATTTTATTTATGATTGCTAAACCAATTTTTGGCTTTATCATGGATTATTTTCAAACCCAGAAAAAATTGATCTTTATGGCTTTGCTCACCGTTTCAAGCAGTTGTTATATTTTAATATATTTTTTACCCTCATCACCGGGACTAATTGTATTAGATCAGTTTCAAAACGTTTCATGTGCATACTTACCATTTTGTGACATAGATTCTGTAAGTCTTTATTTTCTTATTATTGCCTATTTCTTTGATAAATTATAAGCAATAAAATTTCTATAATCTGTGCTATATTATTCAATCTACATACTTACTTTACAAATAACTTTAACCTGTGCTAAGTTATCCACATATTTACTTTACAAACTTTTTTTATGAGATAGTAATCTTGATAATGTATGTATTTCAAGATTACAATATATTTTATTTTTTTTCTACAGTTTTCTATAATTTTATGTTTACATATAATGTATTTTAAAAATATATTTTTCTTTAATAGTTTATTAATTTTGAATATTAATTTTTTAATAATTAATATACAATAATTATAATAATATGTAATAATTATTAGTAATTATATCACTAATTGTAATAAGCATCTTTTTATCTGTTTATATAAAAGAGATCTTATTTATTATATTTGTTTAAGAATTTCTCAACAACATTATGTGAAGGTACGAGAAACATTACATGTCACTGGATATGCAAGGATGCAAATCTTTCCGTACCATTATCTTTTCAGTATGCAGCTGGAAAGGAAGTAATTATTTCACCAAACACTAGTTGTTTAATAAATATTAATGATACATTATTGTGTCAAAAAGAATTCAAAGATAATTATAATTGCAATGTTATCTGTGATAATTTTGAAAATAATCATTGTTTGTATACATCCATTACATTCTGGGGATTCGTCCTTTTAATGTCTCTTGGGAGTATAGGTACTTCTGTTTCTTTCACTTTGACCAGCGCAATCTGTTTCGAGATATTAGGTAAATAATTTTTTATAGTTATTATCTCTTTTTACATCTATCTATTAATATAAATATAAAACGGATAAATTAAATTCCTGCTGTAAATATGTTTTTATATATTTTTTTTTACATAACTAACAAATCGTATAGAAAAAAAATGCGATAAGTGTGCGCATACTTATATATGCGTGTGCATGCACTATGTGCGTGTGCATGCACTATGTGCGTGTATGTGCGTACGTGTGCGTGTGTGTATATGTGCACGCGCGCGTGTGTGTAGATTGTTCTACAATAAATTTGTTTATTTTTTTTTTAAAGGTAAAGGTGAGGAAATGAAATATGGTAGACAGCATGTATGGGGTGACATCGGTCTCGGTTTGGCAGGATTTTTAACTGGATATACAATCGATGTATGGTCTCAAGGAAAGATTTACAAAACTTATACATCAGCGTTTCTCCTTGTGTTTGTATTTACTTGTATAGATTTGATTTGCTGCAAAAAACTGAAGGTGATTTTATGATGCATTAAGAAAAATGAATAAAAGAGAAAATTAGGGTTAGAAATAGTAGTTTAATTTTTATACTTTTATATATTTTTATTACAGTTGCCACTTGTATCAAGATCGTCAAATATATTTACAGATGTATATACGCTTTTAAAATTCAAATCTACTATTATATTTTTGTTTTTTGATATCATTTGCGGCGCCTTTGATGGTTACATGCTTTCCTTTATGTTTTGGTAAATTTATGCCATTATCGGGATATTTTTGTTTTTGAAATTGTTATTTAAAATTTGGACACAAAAAACTTAAGCAATAAGATGTAAGTAATAAGCAAAAAATATTTTGAATTTGTTACATTATGGTGTTACATTATTGTCTTATGTTTTCTGTTTTGAATAATTGATTCGTTCATAGCTTACATCTTACTGTCTTATTGTTTTACATTTTTTTTGTGTACTATAGTATATTTTAAGTTTTATGATGTTTAATTATTAAATTTTCTTAGGTATGAAGAAGATCTTGCTATAAAAACCGGTTACATGGACAAAATTAAATTAATAGAAGGTATAACAATAGCCACAGAAGCTTTCAGTTGTGCGATATTCATGCATTTATCCGGTACTGTATTAAATACTACTTTATTATGATTTATTATAAATGGGGCGATTAAATAGTTAAAAATTTAAATTTTTCGGCAATACTCGAATTAAGAGACAGTCGCGCCGATGACTGTGACCTTGATATGTTGTCTAAGTCATGATCCTAGTAATTTTGCCTCAATAACTAGGTAGTTCTATGATATTTAAAGTTAAAATGTCATTATAATAATAAATCTTCATCTTTTTTTTACGAAATAGACTTCGATGATCTCGACCTTGATATGTTGTCATGATCATGACTTGAGTAACATTCAGAGTTTCACGCTCTCTTGCCTGGGGAGGTGGAGTATACCATATCTCTAAAAAGATTTGATTTTTCATGCAAAGCGTAGTCCACCCCACACTTCCCCCTTGCTTAGATGCGTACGACTTTCTATAAGAAGCGAGGTCCACTCCCCAGTAAGCAGGGAAGAAATTGTATTTATTATTTTATGTAGCATAAATGAAACGTTATTTTTTAAACTTTTTATGTTAATAGTTTTTTAAACTTTTTAACGATCAATGCTCTCCATCTTTTAAAAAGCACTAAAGGTGATGATCTTGATAATATATGTCGAGGTCAAAATTATTGACATGATGTCTCTTAATCCATATAATTACCATTTCTTCTTTTTAGGTAAAATATTGGAAAAATTAGGATATGGTTATACTTTTACTCTTTTTCTCGTATTTTATTCTCTACGGCTGGGATTAATATCTATAGCACCAACACCATGGTGGATAATTCCAATAGAATCTTTAACAATAGGACCATCATATATACTTTGCCACGTAACATCAGTAGCGTACGCAAATGTAATATCGTCATCTAATGTATCTGTTTCTATTCAAGGAATTATATCAGGAATGAAAGATGGTTTCGGTAAATTTCTTTATCTAATTTTACATTGAAAATTGAATTATAATGAATAAATATAAATAATATTAATAACATAAATAATATAAATGGATTTACTCTTAATTAAAGCTTATTATTGATTCAAAAAGATTATAATAATGTTACAATATTTTTAGGTCGCTCTATTGGTAGTTTGGTTGGGAGTATATTATTGAAAAAATTTGGTGGTGCATTAACTCTACAAATATTTTCAATATTTGCAGCATTTTGTTCGCTAGTGTATCTTTTATTTTACCTTATATACTTAAAACATGAAATACCAGGCAAGAAATTCACTAGTCTAATTTATTAAAATTAAATATTTTTTTTAGATTATTGTTAAAAAATAATATTAGGTGTTGGAATTAATTCGTAGCGTTTTTAATGAAAGAATGTTATTTATTTCACATGAGCATTAAAAAATACATTAATGAAAGTACTTCCCATCACTTGTAAAACGCTACGAATTAATTCCAACACCTAATAGATTTTTTAAATTGTAGGTACACAAAATAATATTGGATGGAAAAAACCTGACGATGCACGAAAACATTGTGTTGTAGCAGAATGATAATACGAGATGTGTTTTTTATATATTATTTTTTATTATTTAAGTAGATATCGTCTATAAAAATATATCAGTAATAGTATTTAATTTTATTATATTTCATTTCAATATGAAACATCACAATATAATGAGAAACACATATTGTTACCCGTATATGTGCTAAACTTGTAAAATATTTAACTTTAAATTATTAAACTTTATTTTTAAAGTATGAACATTTATTTATAAAAAGTACATGACACTTTTCTAATTAATGAATAAATGCACATGTATAAAGTTATATTAAGTATTTATACTTAATAAAGTTTATTTAGAACATTAGAACGTACATCTGCATGATTTATTTTATTTAAAATAATAACTTTTTAATGAACAATGCGTCGCATAAAACTCTTTGGCTGTTACTTACAATCATGATGTTGACGTATGACAAAGAGCTTGATCTCTTAATCATTTGTAAAAATTATATTTAGTTCTTTATTTGAAATTTAATATAAACAAATCTCTTTGAATTACGTTGAATTTTCATTAAAAAAATATAATTTTGTACATGGAAAACTAATTAAGAGAATGATATCAATAATGATAAGAAAAAACAATTTACTAATCGTTTTGTCGATATTGTAATAAATAATTTTAAAACGCGCAATTTATTTACGATAATTTCATCTATAAATTTTATTATAAATATCGTAGAAGTTAATAAAGACTAAATTATAATAATTTGGAGAAAAACAATTAATATAATTTGGAGAATAAAAAATATAATTTATAATTCTTATACTGTTAAACTAATTGGAACTACATAGTTTTAAAATTTTTTTTTTAATTTTTTGCTAAGTTCAACATTGGAAATTGATTTAAATTTCAAAGAAAAAGTATTTCTGAATATTAAAAAAGATAAAGGATATTTTCAATATTTACAAGAATACAGTAAAAATTTTTAGAGAATGTAGCATTTTCTTATCTGAACCTTAAAGATTCGAACTGAATTAGCAAGAATAAACTAATTATAAACATTTGCAATCTAGCGTAGTAAGATCTCTTTTAATTACCACAATAAGATGGAGTATATTAGTTCAGATATATTTGGTTATTTCGTTTATTTCTTTATTTTAATTTAACTTTTTAAAATTTAGTCTATGTTTATAGGAATTGCTCATACAAAAAATCATAATTTTAAAAGTAAAAAAGATATTAAGTCTATAATTTCAGATGATGTAATCTTTTATGACAGCTTCATCCACATATTTATATTATTAAATGATATAAAATACTATTAAAATGTTGCAATATGCAAAAACATGATCAACATTTGCCGCAGGCAGATGTCCTGATGCTCTGATAGGTTTAGTAATGAACCCTTTGGTGGACTTGTTAGTGCGATGCCAGTCTCATGCAGAGTCTTAAAGAAACGTAAGATTTATCGACCTGAAAGGCTCTTCGACATTTGTCAGATCGACCAGATGAGAGCTAAACGTTTCTGACTATTGGACAAGAATCGAAAAAACCTTACGTTTCTATCTATGGGTGGTCATGCAGAAAATACTATGATTTCTTTATTCTCTAAAACAAGACATTCCTTTAATTTAAAATTTCAATTTAATTTATTCGAAATGTTAGGAGAAAAATGGTTTACGTAAGACAAAATTATTTTACAAATAAATAAAAAACATTCTTACATACATAAAAATATTCTTATATATTAGATTTTAGATACATATATTAGATATTTATGAAATTTCTTTAAGTTTACTATCTCACAATCTTATAATTAAATATTTAGAATGTTCCTCCGTTATAAATATGGCAATTATCTTTAGTTGCATACCTCGCGGGAAATTGCTAGGCATGCAACTAACGGGATAATTGTCCGCTAATCGCAATTGGAATAAAAATCAAATGCATGTATTGTACTATTGTGATGACAAGTTGTAAGTACTTTTGCCGGAAGGCTTCCGTATTTTACGTCGTAACAATATACCGTTATTGTAAAATACAGACCGGATCTTGGACAAAATCAATGCGAGTAATTTTCCAAATAATACAGGTCTTGCGATCTATTAATCCTTCGTGATCTAATGCATTAGTCATGTGATTCGGAAGGGCTGATATTATCTTTTGAAATGAAAATTGTGCATTCCGCCACCCGCAAAAGGTTTAGTCAATTTTCTCGTATACCAATGACGCAATGGCGTAATTTATTTGTCACCTGGAGCAATGCTTGGTAGAATAAAATAAAGTATAAATGTAGAAGTGAAAGCTTATAGCGCTTACAGCATTAAATTAAGAAAAAAATATATTAGTTCCTCTTAGAAGCTATTACTGATTTACATATGTATATTAAAATGTTATAGTTGTTCTGCGTGCTACTGCAACTTCTATCAGTAATTTCATTTTGATAAGATGCAAGATAATATTCTTCTTAGAAAGGAAAATATTTCGAATCTATTTAATATGAAAGAAGTACAGTTTCAAGGAGCATGCCTTTCATTAATTAGCGATCACGATAATATCAAAGCGCGTAAATTTAGGACAACCACGGAAAGTAGCTACGCATGATAAGCGAGCCCAAAAATGCTTGTTAGAGAGATTAGTGTCGTTTCAACGCGAGCTAGATCGCGACATAAAATCACGATTAAAAGCGTTTACCACGGCGGATTAAGAGCGACGCACGGTCCGACCGTTACCTCGTTAAAAGCGCGGAATTATGCACGCTGGAATTATACGTAAATCTGTCCGTGATAGCCACCTTTAAATATCGGCGCTGGTGGCACCCGACTACATAATTCACCGGGCAAGTCGTAGTAAGTTCCTGAACCCGAATCTTTATGAGGGACTCGCGAATTAATAATAGATGCGTGTGGCAAGAAGCAGTAGGGTAAGGAAAAGATGGGGTAAAGTAAGGGATTAATTTATGCAATTCACGATCGCGCGTTTTACTTTAGTATTATTCTAATATCAATTGATTTATTTTACTTTACTCGCGCCTATTAGCGTTCAATTGTAATAATTCTTAAATTATCTTTTTGTATTATTCGAATAATGATTTAATTTCATTAATTGTTGTTTATTTTTTGATTTATTTAAAGGCTTTCTTTTAATAGATTTATTTATTTTCTGCAAGAATTGTGAATAATAATAGAAAAACGTATTTTAAACTTATATTTTGGAATGTTAATTTACATTAATGCTTACTTATTTTAGATTTTTTGGGCGATCGTAGAATTCTTTTTAATAATAATGCAAAATATATCTAATGCAAGATTAATTTTTCCAGGAAGAGCTGTAAGCAGTTTTGTATTAGGTACTATAACACATACGACGCTTAGTTACGTTAATTTTATAGATAATCTTTTTATTTTAATTATAAAACGAGCGATTTATCTTAATTGAAAGTAATAGTTATTTGAAATTCCTGAAAAAGGATAAAAATGTCAGCAAATTTACGTTTTCTAAATTGTCTGATTAAGATTAGAATGAAAGAGGATTTCTCGTTTCATTGATGGAATCATAAGTGTATCCCCCATGAATGATGATAGGAGAACAGGTCCGGTAGCGGTATTTAAAAAGCTAGAAGGGGACGGACTATAGCGATAACACGTTAACCACAGTGTACCGTCACATTAGCGATAACGTGAAATTACCACGAGGCATAATTCCCATGAATCGCAGGGCCTCAAGAAATACTCGCTGGCTTTATTGAAAGGTTTTTCACGACAAGAATCCGCTGCTCTGGATTCTTGTCATGAAAAAAAATTATTTTTGTGTGATTGGATTGTGAAAAGAATTCTTTCGCGATATTCTGTAAAGTGCCATAGCAAATATAACATTATATTTGCAATGTGTAATCGAAGAGTGCCATTAGAAATGTCCACGATGTTTATGACATTTTCACGCGATAGAGACTTGCATTACCGAGACCTTATTCTGCCACGATCAATGATCGAAATGAAGATGTATCACCATCGCGCGAGTCGAGGCTTTGTACGAATATATATGTACGTATAAATATGATTGAGATCTCAATTACGCGCTTTTCTCGTTATGTAATATTTATTGAATGTTAGTTATGCATAATTTTATAATATACGTATCTGCCCTAATAACGCACGCGCTTGCAAGATATTTAATGTTAGCTCACAAGTGCCGTAAGTTTAGTGAATCAAAAATACTTATTGGCACGAAAGTAAAAATCCGTATTTATAGTTTAGATAAGAAATGTTAATTGTAGCTAAACTTATATATTGTATGCTTTCTGTAATTTATATCAGTACATTAGTAAAATATTTTTACACTAAAGTTATCATGCAGCTGGATTATTCATATCATAGCCTTTAGCAATGTCTGTATTACAACACCATCTAATGTATGAACTTTTTAACTGTAAATATAGGTGCAGCTAGGAGCGAAGATTGAGAACTTTGTGCTAATAGCAAATAAAATTTTAAGAAAAACTTGATTAAGATTTCTCACCGTTGATTTATGACATCATTATACTACGTTGATTTTACAGAGAAATAAATTCGAGCAATATCAGAGTCGTGAAGTGTTCATTTCCATCTTATGGTATTTAAAAAGCAATTTAACACGATCTATTGATTGTAATTGCGTAATTGCGAAATTTTTGCGCAGTTAAGCCGACCATAATAATTCGCGTAAAAATTTCGCTCTTCTCACCAATTACGTAACAGAATGCACGGACATGCAGCTCAGCGCCTAATATTAAACCGTTGCTCATTGCGCGGCGGTGTGAAGCGGATTTTGCCGATAAGTTATGAATGTACTAGATGCCATTAGCGTGAATGAATTGCGCGTTTATTTCCGCGCGTTAATAAATAACAGTTTCCTCGGGTGTCTTGCAAAAATTAGAGCAATCACGTGGCGGTCTTCATATATTTCTCCAACTAATTCCATAATACGAGATCGAAGAGATTTTATTGTCTGGGGTAGACAAGACGGTGATCTTAATGTTTTACGGTAATTAGCTATAATAATGGAGTAGAAAGTACAATTTTAGGTATGAAATACGTGATTGCTGCTTAAAATAATGATTTTTGTTGGATTAAAGCAGTTGATCGGGGGCGAACTGTTGTATCACATTAAGTCGACGAAAGCTCGTGCTCGCAAAGCATCAAAGTATTTGCAGACACGTTGTTTGATGCTAAAAGTACACACATCGATCGTTATCGCCTGAATCGACCAATTATGACGCAACGTTAATGATCCCAATGAATGGTGTCATCGAGTCAATGACACTGCGAGCAGACAAAAAAGCAGGTAGCTATACGAGTCGTGCAATTAGCTCCACTTGCTATGCTATAATCATCGTATTACATGGAATCATTGCGTGGCATTTGAATGTGTCGAGAGAGGATCTGATAAATATTTAAATCTTGTTAATTAGCGTCATTATGCTAGAATAACTATAATCATGTAGTTTAAATAGATATTTTATCATAATCGTTTTTACTTGTAACAAAATGCTATACACGCTGTTCCTTTCTCTTATTATTTTTTTTATTGAAATATTTAAACATTTCTGTGTATTATATGTATACATATTTTTCTGTATAAATATATTATTTTTTATAAATATGTTATTAGTTGCACTAAATTTTAAATATCTTTGGACACGGTTTTAGTTTAATGTAAATAATATAAAACATATGTATATATTAAATTACAATAAGATATGTTGTTACACAAAAAAACAGCTTTCCTGAAATATCTAAAAATTTAGCTAGATCTGAAAATAGTTTTGTTGAATTATCAAAATAATTGTATAGGCTGTATGTATTAGCTGTTAAAAACTTTCTGTAGCGTTGCTCATCATGTTTGAATTTTCTACATAATTATTTTGATAGGTAAACAAAATTATTTTTATCTCTATATCTACCTAAATTTTTAGATATTTCAGCAAAATTGTTCTTTCCGTATAACATTGTTAGTCTTATTTTTAACATTGTCTTATTTTTAAATCACAGTTTAAAGAGTTCATTACAATTAAAACATTAAACTTTAATTTTATTGTAACTTCAAATATCTTCTCTGTATCTATTTACACTGCGCTTACAGGTTCTCGTAAGACAATGGCCGCCTCCTCGCGGAAGAATATTCTGGTATTACACAAAATTATTTCTTATACTTTGACGGTACAATCGAGAGAATATGAGTACATTTATTTATATCTCGAATGGAGCGGAAGATGATGAACGACGATGATACAAGGAGTAAGATGCACTCCTTACTCTAGGAACGCAGTAATTTAACGATATCAGCCGACAGACCGACGTGGCTAATTCTATCTAGCCACTCGATAATTTACTCGTGGAAATGTATTAGATCGCTACCGGAGCAACCACTAATTATAAGCTGCCTTGTATGTGAAACGCAACTAGCTACAAACATGATATCAAATGTTAAACTACGGCGAAAGTCGCCCATTGGTTATCAATGTCAATTCCTGTCATCACTTCCTTTCAAAATCGTGTTAAAAGTAAAATAAATTAATTGCGATTTTCCAAACATCTGAATTTAAAAATCATTTACGCAGATTTATTTAGATTTAATGTAGATCAGTATTTCCCAATTTTTTAAAGTACATTTTTATGAATATATTTAGTCGGTACTTATATTCGTAAATACTTATATTCGTAAATATATTCTAGAAAAATAAAATAATATAAAGATTTAATTTTTATATAAAATTCTAATAGTAAACAACTAATTATAAATCATATTGATGTTTCGCAATAGCAAGATTTGATGAATGACCGGTTATACGATGCACTGGGAACGTTGTTCGTTTATATTTTCTTTTGGTGCAGAGACGTCAGTCAGGTCCCACTTTCGTCATATACATATATGTTCGACATCTCATCATCGTTTCCAAGAAAAATAAGATTCCAGAAATACTGATCTAAATTAAGTACTTTTGCTCATTATAATATCATGTAATGTTATAAACCATGTACCTTATTATATCTCTGATCTATCTCATTTTTAAATTAAATCTAATCAAAAGCTCGATTTTGTTTTAAAATCGGATGTTTTAAAATTAATTTGTTTTTGTTTTTTAAATAATACAAAAGAATACTTCGACCCGTTTTTCATCAAATTAATTAATTTTGATAAAATAAAATTTATAAAAATTTATCTTTAACAGAGAATTCTATTTCCTACTTTACTTTATAGAATTTAAAAAAGATTTTAATATTAAAATATATTTTTATTGGATACATTAGAAAAATGTGATTTACATAAAATCCCTTTTAAAAAAATTTAATTAATTTAGCTAAAAAATTTATATACAATAAACGAAAAAAGCTTGATACCCTCAAAATATTGACATAGAATATTAATTCTTTTGAGACTTCTGAATTAGCGAAATTCTTTGGCCATTCTCCAACTGGACCAATAAACGTGACAGGTATTTTAATTAGTTTCCATTAGTTTCCATTAAATTCTTTTTATGTATTATTTAAAGATTCGCGTCGCAAAAGAAGAAAAATGCATTTGCATCTTTTGAAATGACATCTTTATACTTCGTTGCCAGGTGACGCGTCGTGGCGGAGGCGCCCAAAGCTCGGTTCCGCGACTTCACGCGGGCATATAAAATCGGTCCTCCACCGACGGGAGCCGTCAGTACGAAACAACACCTCTGACAGAGATACTCGGCTCTCGGATCTGTTCACTAGTCTGCAACATGTACCTCTTACTGTACTGTACACACGTTTAAATTTACACGCAAAACAATATCGAAAAAACAAAATTATCGGAAAGCACTACGATATATAAATTCCCATGCAGCCATCCCACAGAGATATTGCGATTATAACATTGATGAACGCTGATTTATTTGTCGATTGGTGTTGGTAAACCAACCAACTGATGAACTAATTGACGATAAATCTATTAGCTTACGAATATTGGACACTACGCATTCGAAATAATTGTGTAATTACAGTGCGATCAATCAAGATGAATCTCTTCAATGTGATAATAATTTGCTCTGCAAATTTACAAATGAGATATATATTCTGTGATCAATATGTGAATTATTAGCTGCCGTATCTAGTTAGTGTGTTTATACTCTGTCAACAGTTTCACGTACAGTCCGAACTCGGTACAACAGGTCAGTCAAGTAGTCCCAATAATTATGATTTAATGTAATTTCCGTTTTGAATTAAATAAAAGCTTAAAAATAAAATTAACAATAATGTCCTTAAGATTTAAAATGACATATAAAAGATATATATAATTTTTTACATAAAGTTGTAATAATATAAAATGTTGAAATAAAGTATTCTAGTAAATAGTAATTAATATATAGTTTTTTATAATTTAATTAAATCACTAAATAAAAATGCTTGTTTTATTAATAAATTACGTAACGACAAAATAATATATAAATGTTACATTAATACATAGAACTTTACATGCGTTTACATCTTAAACGTTGTTGTAACAACCAATCAAATAAATATTATCATCCAATTTAATTACAGCATGTACCAAGTTCCGTTCTTGTAATTATCGTAGCCAATATAATTGCAAACGCAATCGGGATAATAAACTCGCGATCGGAAATATGTAGTACGCAAACCTGTGATTAGTTACGTTCTACTCGGTCGAAAATGACTCCTTGTTCACAGGCTTGTTCACAAGTTCGCCTTTTGCAAACGTGTATTAATAGTGCGGTAGTGCCAATAGGATTCGATAATCATAAAAATAAACGGTACTTGCGTAAGATTTCCTCAAACGCTCTATCTCACTGCGATGCGATGTATTTTCTCTGCAATAAAGTAAGATTCCCAATAAACAGTACTTTGATAGAAAACACACGGAAACGCACGCAAATATAATTTTCCAATCCGTAACAAGGGCTCTTACAATGAATAATAACGCTTGATATTTTCAACACGCATAAAAATTTTTGTAACAGCATAATTTGTTTATTGTATAAATTTTATATTGCACATAATTATAAAGATCAAGCTTTTATTAATATAAAAGTAAAATTCTTTAAATAATTCCGATAAATTAATCACGTACAAAATATCAATAAATAATTATCATCTTTACACTGTTTGTCACATATATTATAAAGGTAATGATACTCTCAATAAAACAACTAATATAATGCTAATGGACTGCAGTTGTTAACGGACTATGTAACATTTTAATAAAATTATCAATTTTATCTAGATGATAACTAGTTTCAATTTAAAAGACAGAAACCACATGTTCTGCTTAAAAAGTTAATAAAATTATCATGTACACACAGTTTATTCGTCACGCAGGCGTGCACGATGCAATTGAGGTACATTCAAACCAGCAATAATTGCAAGTTTAATGAGCAATTCGTATGCAATTTAATGACCATATATCACGCGGGCTAATTTGCATCGATCGCGTATTTGTATCTTAAATAACGCACGCCGCAATCTCGGTTCGACTATCAATAATGTCGACAATCTTTTACATCATGGAATATATCCATCACTGAATAACATATGTCGAGCTTACGCGACAGCTCACCGGTGCAATGACATTATCGCGAGGAACTATCGCGTTTCAGAATATGCAGCAGGACGGTGCTCACCGTTCGCGAGTTCTGTTTCTGTGTAAAAAATCTTCGGTACTTCAAACCGGCGCGCTCGACTACGGCGAATTTATCGTACTCGATTATGCAAGCGCACTCGTATAATTGGCGACGCGACTTCGCACGGCCTTTGTCGGCGATTTATCTCGCAACGCGCGTGTATAGATTTGCACGGAGGCAGGCTTTCTTGTAAGCAATCGAAATTTATGATTCGTTTGTAATCTGTAGTTCGTGTGTCTGAAATTCTTGTGGTTCATTGATTGATTTCGATGACAGAACATCACGTGAATCGACATTTGTTTTGATACTGACTGAAGAAATAACTATTTGAAAAAAAATTTGAAGAAGATAATCTTAACCTCAATTTTAATGTATCAAAATATGCAATGAAATATATTAAATCTCTCTGTTACGTGTAATCTGCGGATAATTCTAGCTTCGGGCTACTCCACCTTCGACAGGTCGACGTACGAGTAATATAGGTTCTTGTCTAACACTCACTAACAACTGGAGCATGAAAACATTATACGTGCATGCACTCACATGAACGCCAGCCGATGACTTCTCTAATATCCAATTTCCTTCGTCTCAACTAGCTTCTCCAGCGTCACGCAATAACATTTGGTTTGAATGTCAAACGTCATTTTAATACAAAGTCGCAATGATAATTAAGTCGCTGGTTATTAATTTAATAAACAGCAAATCGTATTATTATAAAATTTGTAATAATTTATGGTTTTATTATAAAATATAATCTATCGCGCTCTTCATATATATCATTTTACTAAAATATTTACACAGTTTAAAATTTATATTAAAATAAGTTATAATATTAAAATAAAATAAGTTTCTAATTGTTTAAATTTATAATATTAAGTATCTTTATTTAAAATAAAAAATAACTATATACACACACACACACACACACACACACACACACACATCTTGTTTTTAATTTATCACTAAAATTATTTTAGCGTATTTTTTCAATTGTTTTAGTGTTTGGAAGTCTTTATTTTTATAAAAAAGACGAAAAAACAAATAAAAAACAACTATGAACAAATTCAACATACATATAATAAACTCGTTTTTTATTTGACATTTTATCGAGCAATATCATTTAACGCAACTATGAATTTGCTAGAGTTCAATCAAGTTCTCATAAAATTGTGAATCGTCGGAACTTTATAGAGACGATGATGTAATTGCATTCCACGCGATTGGTACCGATGTTCATAAGGTTTTATCTCTGGAATGTTACAATGATAATATTCTCTTATCGTTATTCGCGAAATATCACACTGAAAAAAAAAAATAAATTTTAATAAATATTTGATTGTGAATAGTTCTAATGTAAGTAAAATTTATCAAATATATTTATTTTGTACAAAAACTGATTACCATTAATTTAATTTAACTATATTTTATATTGAATAAATATTCATTTACTGTAAGTAAATGTTCACACATTTAGTACTCTTCAAAAAATATATATTAAAATTTAGTAAATTTTTTTTAATGTAAAAGAATAATTTAAATTGTATCGCGAATTCTGCGACATAATTACATAAGCAAGGCACAAAATGTTAATCACGTTGATTTATTTACTTAAAGAAATTCAAAGTATATTTTTTATTATTCCATTTATATTTTTTATTATTTTATTCTAAAGTAATATTATTTTTATACAAACCTTCTATTATGATATCGCAGTTTCATAAACTGTATTGTCTGACATTGAAATGAAAAATTAAGAAGCCTAATTTAAAAAGTTAATTTTTATAAATTATAAAAGAATAATATTAAAACTTCACAATTTGTGATATTATTCTAAATATTCACATAATATTAAAAAGATTTAACATTAATACAGTATTAAGTAATAAAGAAACAATATTTGTTTACACAATCTAACAACTCTCGCTGAATATTCCCAGTAAAAATTTAATAATTGCATCGAGTATCATTTAAAATAGTGAAAAATAACGTAAGATTAAACGTGCAGAGTGCGGAAAGAAAAGTGTATACCGTCCTACCGGAAGCTGCAACGAGATGCATTGACAGTGAAGCCACAAGAACGAAAATCCGTCAAGATGCAATCACTCGTCCTTCCCTTTTTGCTGCTATCTTTAACGGTAAGGCATAAGCGCAACGCAACTAATATATATTGACGTGTGATTTACCGCACCATTAAGGCGGCCGTCCGGCTGCAGCTTCAATGTCAAACTCGTATATCAAACGTGGGCGAAATTGTTCGTAAATATGTTCCGGCATGTGTCACATCGCGTCGCCAGTCCTGATCCCTGAGGCCGATCGCATAATTTCTTCTTAGAAACGGAAATATAATGGATGAAAATCTGTACACACAACAAAAGTCAAGACTTCTGTTGGTATGCGAAATATGATGAAATTCTAATAGATGAGATTCGCATACAAGTGAAAAGATAAAAAATATGAAAAAGTTTACTCATTATTATGTTACCGAGACTTTAACAAATTTTATTCTTACATATGTTTCTGATACTAAATATTTATTTATAATGGTGTTTTATAAACCGTAATACAATTGGAAAGGAGGTGATTCTTTATGTAGAAGTATAACCGAAAATAAATTTTTTTTGCATGATGCTTTGTTTTTGAGCAATATTTTCAACAATTAGTAGAATAATAAAATTTGAGCTTGAATATCCTGTTTTATTGTGTCTCGATTATCAAGTATGATTACCCAATTCAAACACGAGATGAGATAGTATCTTGCAGCGAGATCCGTTGAAATACACGTACTCGCCGAATATTTAAAGTCGATTTTCCCGAAAATAAAGCATCATATGAAAAAATTTTATTCTGCATTTTTTACTTACTTGTAATTGACTCACTTTTACATGAGAAATCATTCCCAATTATAATATATCATTTATGGAACGAATCTATAAATATAAAAGCACATACCTATAAATATAAAAGGATTTGTTTTCAAATTTCTTTTATTAATAGTCAGTTTTGACATTTATTAAAATATTTTATTAGAAACAATATGCAATATTTATTATCTATAAAAATTCACATAGTTGAGTTTACAGAAAAAAGCCTTTTTTCCAAATTATTTTGTATATTTATTAATTTCTGAGACAAATTAAATAAAAAAAACTGTTTCAATATCTGTTCTTCTTTAATTCACGATGCTTTTTCAGTCGATGATGAGAGACTTCCGTCAGCAATGGCTCGGGTCTCTACGAGGTAATAAAAAAAGTGGTACACGGCAACAGATCTTCGTCTCACGATGATAAGAATTTCTTATAAAAGAGCGTAGCTTTATCTACATATGCAATGAAAATTCTCCTAAAATACATGCGTATATTTTAGGCGAAGGTTAATGCACCGGTACATAGTTAATGTCATTGGATATGCTAATTAGAATATAAATTTCGGAGATTAGAATATAAATTTACAAAGCTGACTTATATATAATATAAAACAAGTAAAATTGAATATTAAATGAAACATAAAATAAGAACAAACTTTTAGATTATACGATTAGAATTCTAATAATAATATTGTATAAAATACTACATAAACTACAAATTTCAAAAAATTTTCAAATTATCTCCTCTTTTACTTTTAATTCAATGCAAATATTCTTTAACTGTTTTATAATTTATATTTTATATACAGAACTTTATAATTCATATTTTCTGCAGAATTATAACAAGTATTTTAAAAAATGTGCAATAAGAAAAAATTTTTATTATTGCATATTGTTTTTTTATAAATTTTTAGTTGTCAGATTCAAATTAAAACTAGTTGTGCTACATGTTAATTAACTATAGTTGCGTCAATAAAAAATACATTCAAGCGTGAAGCAACTTTATGAGAAAGAAAAAAGTATTATTTCGTTTTGCAAAAAGACGGAAGTATCGCAAGATGTTAATTGGAACAAACGATCAACCTTGTACACTAACGTCATCATAATATCATTCCAACCGGATCAACCGGCTTATGCATAAAACGATCTTCTATTAATATAATTGAAGCGCTACTGGCGCCTAATTATAGACAATTTAGGACTGTGCGAGGATGGTTTTTTTTTTTTTTTTTTTTTTTGCGTAAATGATTGGCGACACGCGGAGATGTGTTAACTGAATTTCCAGATGATACAATATTCGCATAATCGGATTTCGATATTCGTAAATTATGCTTGAGTAACTAGTACGAGTAAATATTGACTAGGAAGTCTCGCTTAACGCATGTTTAACGCATTCCTGCGGCTAAGTGTTGCCGACAATGCATATTTTTAGAATGGCAGAATAATATAATCAGAGGAGAATGTGCAACTTCCTGCCACATGATCCGAAATTGAATAGCGAATCTCAGTTACTGCAAATTCTTTTTTTGAACGGCCATAAATTTTGTAACTTCTATAAATACTCTTCTCTCAAAAGCAATGATTAATGTTTTTATTCTTTACGCAAAAACTCTTGTCTCTTTTCACATATATGTATTAAAAAATTCTTTTAAGTTGTAAGCTCCTTCTCTTTTTAATGTGAAAAGTTTTATGTTAAATGTTAAAGAATAATAATAATTTTTTATTTTCCAACTTTGACATTAATTTTTGACATCAATAGTTTCTTTGTGTCGCTGTTCTAAACGACTGCAAAATAAAAATAGAAAATGAATGCCTAAAAATATCAAAATAAAAAGTAAGTGAGATTTATAGGGTGTAGCAGAAATTCTTATGAAAAACTATTTTATTTTTTATGTCCAGTCGTATTGCAGTTTTTATTTACTTGGACGTATTTGACATGTTTATGTGGCTGCTATTCATCTTCATTATTGTGGGAGCACCGCGACGCCAAAGGTTTACACTGATCCCAACTTGTAACGTGTTTGTTCCTAAATCGCGACGACTTTATCTATTCGTTTTGTTTAATGGCTCATAAGATTTCTCGGATCTAGAGTGGAACCGAATTTACTTGACTGGTACCAAGAAAGCAAACATTCGGTCGACGAATCTCTTGGTTATCGTCTTTATGTGTTGTGTATGTTCTTGTTATAAGATTTTATATTAGACATAAATGTTTGTAATTTATAATCTTCATTAATTGTATGGGAAGAAACTAAATAGAAAGCTCCATTATTCAAAGCATTTTGTTGAAATCTTGATGACATTCGCGAAAGAATATGTAGCGAAAGTACAATGCGAAAATAACAGAGAATTATTTATTTTGATTTGAAATGGTATAACGGCATTAAATATATTACACAAAAGATTTGTATTATATATGTCTCAAAAATAGTTACTAAAATAATAATGTTGAGATTAAAATGTGATATCTAAATTTAACTGTAAGGTTTATATTGTAATACATTGTGTTTTACTTAAATACCGAAGTATCATAATTTTTTCATTTGTTTTATTATTACATCAGCAATCTGTACAAACTAACAAATAGAGGAATATAAAAAAGCATTTTGTTAAAAGAATTTTGATGTTTGATCGAATGGCAAGCCTATAAAAAGATTGTCGACGTGCATCGCGCAGCAAGTTTGTCATTATGAGTCGCATTTAGGGCGATGAGGATTTTAACGGCTTGAGTGGCCACGAAAATAACACACCGAAAATAAGCGCTAAGCAGAGATTCGATGCTAGGTATCATCGCGAGACGATCGACTCGACGCCGATCTGGATTATTGTAAAAAGAAAGACGCGCCGCGACGAAATCTCAGATTTATTCAACTTCACTTTCGCCAGTGATATTACGCATAATGCAGTTAAAGAAACCTGGGCCTTAGAAATAGTGATGCACTTTGATACAAGGATTTCGGAATATCGTCTTCTAAGAATTTTTTGTCTCATTTAAAATATTTCCAAAATTATTATATGTTATTTGATTTTTTTTTTCGTCTCATCTCGTTTTGTCTCGAAAAAATCGGATAAATCCATGCTAGTTACAATTAAAGTACTCTGCCTCATTATATACATAAATGTTTCAAATAAATGAAACAAGATAAGTAATCGATAATCTCAAACGACTCGAAATAAAATTCAAGAACGTTGAGAAGCGAGAATATCGGCCCATCGAGATGAGAAAATTTATTGATCATTTGTTTTTGTCTAAATCTCGGTATTGTTTTCTTGTCTTGTCTTATTTTAATGTATCACAACTTAGAAATCTGACAAAATGCAGATGATCTTCTAATTCATATTTCTATACAAAAAGGACGATTTTAAATATTTAAAAATTTAGCTAGGTACAGATCTGAAAATAATTTTTTGAGCCATCAAAATAATTATGTAGAACGTTTAAACTGATTGCTAGGAGCGTAAGTCGAATGGAACAGTAACAGAAACGTAAATAAAATTTCTAGGAAGCGAAAATTGAAACAACGAAACGTAAAAGAAGCATAAACGCTTATCAGGGACATTATTCATCATGCTTAAAATTTCTATGTAATTATTTTGATAATTCAACAAAATTATTTTCAGATCTAACAATATTTAAGTATGTCAATAAAGTTGTTCTTGTATATATTCACCAGTGTGAATACAAGTATACATTATTTTTATATTTTGATAAATAATGAAAAACATAGAATTATATTAATTGAGTTTTTATTTACACTGAAAAAAATTTCTGATTGAAAATGGACGAATCAGAATTTTCTGGTTAATTTTATTGGAATTCTAATTGAGATAATTGGAATTCTGATTGAACAATATTTCTGGTAAAATATATTTACTAGAATTCTTATTTTTATTAGAACAATTATATTAATCAGAATCCTAGAATTCTAGTCGATTTAATCAGAAAATTCTGATTCATTTTTTTTCCACCAGAATTACTATTTAATTTAACCAGACTCTTTTTCTCAGTGTACTGTCTCAATTAATAAAACGTTGAGTTGATCAAACACGAGAATTATATAACACGAGACGGTTAATTAGGTGGCTGGGACGACGTGTGCGCGACGTAATTTTGCTATGTAATTTCGCGACGTAATTTCGAAGAACCGGAGAAATTATTTAGTTCACAAAGAAAATGGTTCTCTCTTAATCGTGCGTTCATGCGTTACTAAGTGATATGCAAAGTGTACACACGCTCATATTTTATCGCTACATAAACACGTAATGTGGCCGAGGTGCTACACGAGGAGCTATACATATGTAGGCTCGACAGAATTATGGTCTGTTTGTTATTATTTATGATGTATGGTATGTTTCAATAATTTGTGATATTACATAAGTTGTTAGTTAAAATTGTTTTATTTAAATGCAATACTTTTGCGCAATCATCTTTGTTATATTAAATGGATATTTTTATAATCAGCGAAAACGTTCGAAAATAATAATTAATCTTAGTTTAATAAATTTTTAATTATAGATTGCATTTATTTGCTTAACTTAAAAAATTGGATTTAATTAGATCTAATAATGTTAAAATTAAATCTAATATTGCTAAATAATATTGCTAAATATTGCACATTTGGATTATTTGTGAAATGATTATAAGATTTCTCCTTTAGAAATGATTATATTCAAAAGTTTAATGTACTTTTGCTAAAGGAATATTGTTTCAAAAAAGAACAAAATTAAAAATTATCAATAACACTTATAATTAGATTATATTTTGTTTATAATAATTGTAAAAATAAAAACTTAATATATTGATGGTAAAAAGAGCTATTAAAATCTCTCCTCTTGATTTAAAAAATTATTTTATCTTTGTATTTTTTATGTACAGTCGTATTCAAATTTGAAATTAATAGGATATTTATATTTCATTTTTTTATATTGTTCTTTTAGTGGGGAATAAATCGTCTGCTGTTACATTCTGAACATTGAACTTTCTACGCCACTGTGCATTCATTGTTCGTCGCCGATTTATAAATTCACTCATGCGATATTCATACAATTAACATCGTGCGATCTCGCGTATACAAACGACAAGCAAGTTGACATTCATCCCGAGTTAATCCAATTGGAGAGAGGAGTGTCAGTTTGGGCGCGGCTTGATGTGCAGTTCACCGATTAAACCTGGTTGAAAATGAACGGTCAGCCTCAATCGAGCACTGTCACTCTTTCAGAATGATCCCCGACGTGTAAAATGACAAATTATGTTGTATTTCATGTATCAAAGAGATACTATATCAGAGATATAGAATGTTAAAGAAACTCGAGTGAATTAAACTGATTTTCTTAAGAATTTTGATTAATTACTTTTAATTTATTAATAAAATAAAATTTATTTATCCTGGCTTGTAGTCCTTTTTTAATTATTTTGTTTTGAAACTTATTAATTTGTACAAAAGATTGAAATAGATCGTAACTTGATTAAAGTACGTTGACTGTAAGACCGTAAGTGTTATCATCTTAGGAATTATATAAGAGAATATATGAAGACTTCAATTTAATCTAATCAAAATAAAAATTGTGCAGTAAATTTATTAAACATTTTATTTATTAAATATTATATTATTTAATTTATTAAATATTTTGTCAAAATGCTTATATTTAATTCTCATTTTAAAAAGTATTATTTTTTAATTTAAGAAATTCTGATTAACTTATCGCAATCTCACTGAGAGGAAGGATTTTGTTAATTTAATAAATCACTAGTACCTTTAACCGGTGATCGATAAATATGTAATAATAAATTTTGTTGTTATGATTGCTGCTAGTCTGTTGTACCAATCAATTATTAGTAACAGAAGCAAATTATATAGAGTCTAATCTATCTTTTGGATAAACTTTAGGCTCGTTTACATAGAATTCGTAGATGATCGTAGAACCTTAAGTCGTAGGAAACCGATTAAGCGCAATCAAATATAAGAAGAATATTTGACTAGAATTGGTCAATTTTTTACGATTTGAGACCTTGCAATCGTCTACGACTTTTATATACATATATGAGCCTCTTATTTGCTCGAGCGATAATAGTGATACTATTGATTATCTGTTACATTGACGAATTAATTTGCAATCGTAACAAATTGATCGTTTTTTTAAAGATATCACATTTGCTTTCCTTTGATTTGTTCCTATAACAAAATCATTTCTCTCAGTGCTATTTGACGCGCGTTTTTATGTATATTTATTAAACTTTTATTAAAATACGAAGAAAATTCGGGAAATGTAGATAATATTTTCAAAAAATTAATGAGGTTACTTAGTGATAGCAAAGTAGTGCGGGAGTGATTCGTAGGAGCAAGAGAAATAATTTATTGCTGCAGATATCAGTAAACGGATGGAAGAAGCTCACAGCATAGATTAAACTAGACTTCTTTTTCTTTTTCTCTCATATACATGTGCCGTAACTGGGCCACGTGGCACGTACAGCGAGATAATATTTTGATCGCGATTCATGTCGAATCGTGCATCTTACATCTTCAAGCTACCGTTTGATCATTTAATTAACCTTGATCTTACGTAGAGATCTGGCGAGGAAGCAGAAATACTATTATCTCAATATAGTAAATTTTGTTTAAGCTATTTTGGTGTTTTTATGTAAAATGTTCTAGAAAAATATGTATTATCATGTGAATATTATAATTTATATCAAATTAATCACAGAATGTAATCTACTTTCTTTTAGTTTAATTTTTCTGTATCATTCTGAATGTGACGTATTAGTATTCTTAATTTTCTGTATATGTATGTTATATTTTTCGTGTAAAAATATATTTATATGAGAATCATGCGTCTACACCGTGTTCTTACGTATTTATGCTAATTTCCAGTACCAACGATTCATGCTCGATGTTTATTTCTGTGCATCAGCAAAACAGTAAGTGTGATAACTGTGCAAATGTAAAATGCTCGTCCAGAGAACGAAAAGAGTGACTCGAAATTATAGCTATCATGGCATAAATTTAGATGACAATTTGCCACCATTTTGTTTGCACTCTATATCACCTCGTTTAGCCAAAGTCGCGATAATAATTCCATTGAAAGTAAAAAGAAACATAACCCCGCATTGTAAATTGAAATATAAGAGATAAGAATTTTGTTGTCTAAAAAATATATCTTGTAAGTTCTCTTTTTACGTATCATTTGCAAAGTTTTTGCATACCTTGCAACTTTCGACAGCATATTGCAACTGACGCGCCCGGAAATTGAGAATTTTTATTATGCATACAAGCGTAAATTGTCCACCTGCATCAGCCAAAGCGGATGTGTCGCTTCCTATTAATTCATTTTATGATCAGTATCAGTAATTTTTATTCTGATTCCATTCTGATACCTAGGAAAATAGAAATACACGTGGAAATCATTTATCATCTACAATCTGTTTAACGGACCGCTCGGATCATTGATCTAAAACACTGAAACTTGAATGAAGTCGCATGATTTATCATCTCTCGTATAAATTTCTTGACTAGAATAGCAGATGTTATACTGTTTTAGTGTGGTGGCGTAAGATTTGGCAACGGTCATCTGATAGATGGAATTTTCACGGAACCGACTTTGGAACCGGGTTATAATTTGGTGGCAGTGGTCCCACGTGGCGCCTTGGCACTGAACGTGACCGAACTCCGTCGCACACAAAATTATCTTGGTAAGAGAAATGAGAATTTATGACTATTGATGAAGATAAATTAAGATAGCTGAACTATTTCTGAACTTTTATTACTAGTTAAACCTTGCACAGTACAAGTGCAAGTTAAGCGCGTAAGATTCGCATTTATGTAAATAGGAGTATAAGTATACAGTAATGTATGTATTTGTGTTTTGTGGAGTTTAGCATTATATTTTTTAATGATTATGGTTATTTAATGTATTCTAATACTTCTATTTTTTAAAGCCGTAACATTGTAAAAGGTATAAAATTTTTATTATACAAAAAATATACAACGGAAGCTGACAATAATTACTTTATTACAAAATATAAATATAATTGATGTCGATGCATATATGCAACTTTGTGTATTTTGCAATGTAAATTGAACATTACATGATCAGGACATGACTAACGATTCTTTTTACTGGCGTTTAGATACTATCAATGCTAACATTAATTGCACGATTGGCGCCAGGAATAATTCAGCGGTATTACTTTGGATTTCGTGGAAATCGCAAGCAACCGGTTGCAAGGAATGCATTTCCACCTACCATGATTTCTCACTGTTTATGCACAGTTTACGGTAACTCGTTATACAGCGTGGTCATTAAATAGCGACCGTACCTGACGATTAAGATCATCGTCATCTCGCAAATTATTACATTGCAAAAATTAAATTACGGCAGGCATTGCCGTAATTTAATTTTTGCGAGATAAAAAATGACATGATTTAAGAGAATAAAAATGTTATTTATTTCAATAAAACTATGATATTATTTTATTAAGGCTTGTATAACATTTATATCAAATGACAAGTTAAAAAAAAAATCAAAAAGATTTAAGATTTATTGCAACAATTTCAATTATTAAAACAGCGACGTCCGTTTAATTATCTGAGTACAGTTATGTGCATCACAGTTTTTTTTAATTTATTAAGGTCCGGTTTTTCATTATCTGATTAACATGTGGTTAAGCTTAACCTGATGTTTCGCTCAATGAGCTTTATTCATGACATCATCATAGATGAAATTTATTGGATAAAACATCAGGTTAAATCTAACTACAAGTTAATCAGATAATGAAAAACGGGTCTAAGATAGTAATTTTTTATTATAAAACAAAATATTAAAAATTTTATAATTAATAGTTATGATTTATGACTTTATGAAAATCAATTGATTTTTTTTCTTTGGAGAATACCGCGTCCTTTAAAGATTATTGCATTAAAGAATGTCTTATGTAATTTGTATTGCTGTACAATTTAACAAGCGTTATTTTGAATTTGCATTATATATATATATATATATATATATATATATAAAATTTATTACATAAAACTTATATTGTTAATTTTTGGAGATTGCTTTTAAAAAACATTAAATTATGATATTGAAAACTGCAAAATATTTGCAATGGCACATAATTATTAGGTGTTGGAATTAATTCGTAGCGTTTTTAATGAAAGAATGTTATTTATTTCACATGAGCATTAAAAAATACATTAATGAAAGTACTTCCCATCACTTGTAAAACGCTACGAATTAATTCCAACACCTAATAATTGTAAGCTATTCTATTTATTAACTAATTTAGAAGATATATTTTAGCAGATAGATATATTTTTAAATCAAAAGATTTAAAAAATTATAATTATTAAATAAAACTGATAGTAAATAATATTAAATTAGAAATAAAAAATAAAAACCATTAAAAGATTAATAGTAACAATAGAAACAAAAAAATATAATTGAATATATAATAAAATTTTCAAAATGTTTACAATATCAAATAATTTTAAAACAATATTTAAAGTAATGTTTAGAATGTAACGTTATTTTTAATAAATTTAGTGGTGATATACTATTTGAAATTTGATTAGAAATTGAATTTCAATTATATGTAAAGGTAATCATCATTGTGTCGCCTGCGATGCCTTTCGAATTCATTCATCGCTCGCCAGAAGCGATGTAATGATTACCTTTCACAGGATGCGAATAACAGATCGTAATCAGTGTACCTATGCAACGATGGCGTCATCGATAAGCAAATGAGTCGCTAGCAGTGTGATTAGTTGCGATCATTAACAATACTGTCGGAATTTTCATTATCGCCGACATGATCATGCCTCCCATTATCCTCACTTAATCTGTGAAGATGAATGGTTCGAAAAAAATCAATAAGAACTTACTTCTCATGAAATGAAATCCATCTAATCTTTAAGAAAATATAAAAATAATTCAGAGAATATAAAAACATACATAAACATAAAATTATAAAGGTCAGTTAGTATACATATATACATATAAAATAACAGTTTTTAAGAAAACAAGTTTTTTCTTTCTCTTGAAAAAAAATGCATCTATAATGCTTTATATATATATATATATATATATATATATATATATACATATATATATATATATATATATACACACACGTATATTATTATATCATATGAGACATTTTAAAGCATTATAGATGCGTTTTTTTCAGGAGAAAGAAAAAATTTATTTTCTTAAAAACTGTTATTTTATACTTATATATGTATATTAATTGACCTTTACAATTTTATGTTTATGTATATTTTTATATTCTCTGAATTCTTAAAGATTAGATAGATTTCATTTCATGAGAAGTAAGTTTTTATTGATTTTTTTCGAACCATTCATTTTCACAGATTAAGTGAGAATAATGGAAGGCACGATCATGTCGATAATGAAAGTTACATTTTTTTTCAGGAGAAAGAAAAAACTTATTTTCTTAAAAACTGTTACTTTAAAAATTCTCTACAAAAAATGATCATAATAACGAAAGATGAGCAATCAATCTTTGTAAAAATGTATAATTAAGTAATTTTAATTTTTAAAAATATTGTGTTAACATTTCAAAACGTTGCAAATCGAAGTAAAAATACAAATTGCACAATAGACAATTACAATTTTTTAAGTTACACTACCTATTCATTTTTTTCTTTATTTATACTAGCACTTTTCGCATCAAATATTAGTATGTGACAGAACAGCACTTACAACCTTGATACAATAAGAATGCATTTTCACATTTTGGTTCTTACAATGTTTTAGCAGGCACGTCTCATATATTATATATTATTATATGTATATAATGTTTCTAATAAATTAGAATTTTTATAAGGGAATGATAGCAATTAAGGGAATATTAAGGGAATATTTATAAGGGAATTGCATTTAAATTAATTTAGAAAGCAATAATAATTAAAATGGACACACTCTTTCAAACTTTAAAATACAAACAAAAATAAAATAGAGCTAATGAGAGCCAGCGCGTCTAAAACGATGTAAGTTATTAGTTAGAATAATTTAAAAATTAGAAGGTAAATTCCTCACCACTGCAGAATGCATTTCTGTCAGCTTTAATGCATTTGTTTCTTGCGAAATATGTAACGTAATGTAATCTAATCTTTCGCAAGGCTGTAAATGGAACGAGGATCGCCCACTAAATTAGATGCACCGGCCCGTGCCATGTGGATTACATAAATCGCGCGCAACTGTAAACTAGCTCATAAACGACTGCTATTGTGCGCCCATGTCTCGTTTAAACGATCATAATTGCCAGCTTTAGCGTGATCCGTGTCAATCGACGTGTCGAAGAGCATCGTCGCTTTATGTATAATAATAAGTAGTTCACTCGCAAATAAATGCGATCATCATAATTTTCTTTTATTTTTAATTAGACCAATATATTTCTGATATACATAGATATATTTGTAATAAATATATATAGTTTAAATATATATAGTGTGTGACTACAATATATTCTCGCTAGATACATACTTACTTTACAAAGATAATTAGTAACGGTGACTATTTTTTTAAACAAATTTAAATAATAATTTTACTATAATTGTAAGAAATATATAATAGAATATAATAATAAATTTGCAGCAATTAGATTGCAAAATGGCAGTTATTTATTAAACGGGAACAATTTTATCAATTGGTCTGGCGAATACAAAGGAGCCGGAACTACATTCGTTTACCGTCGTCAAAGTCCTCAGAATTTGGAAAGCTTTTCTGCCGCAGGTCCATTACAGGAACCCATAGATATTATGGTAAAGTAATATGATAAATGTTAATCTAAATAATATAATTTTAATTGTGTTGTTTATACAAAGGAAACCAACATTTATTACAAATTGTAATTTCACAATATATTATAATAAACATATACACAAATATATATAATTAATTGCAAATGCATATTTTTATATATGTATATGACAATTATTTGCATACAATGAAGTTTATAAAAGTGCTTATACAACAAAAATACCCAACTATTATGTACTATGTTCCATATCTTATGAAATATTTTGTATCCTTCAACCAAATTATGGGTATTGTTATAACGCAACAGTAACAATGGGGGCTTAGAATAGCAATTGTTGCATGCTAGCAATCGTGGGCGTTAATGAGTTCAACCGAGTTCCATTTAACCCTTTCACTGCTGATTTCCCGCTACAATTGTCATAAGTAGTATAAGTTTTATGTTTAATGATGTTAAATTGCGTACTCTTTCACTTTCAATTATAATATTAAAATTCAATAATTACAGCATTTAATAATTAAAGCATTTAATAATAATTTAATAATTAAGAAATTATTTTAAAATAGATTTTAATTAAAAATAATTAAGATTTATGTAGAATAATATAATCTAATTTTTATTGTTTCATAGGTTTTATACCAGGAACCAAATCCTGGTATTGTTTACCGATATCGGATTCCTGGAAATACAAATTTGCCGAGAAGCAACCATTTTCCGCATATCGCAGGTATTATTTCATTATAGCAGCATATATTCGAAAAATTATAATAATTTAAAATATCAAGTTTGCTGATTTTTAAATATTTCTTGTAGCAGATGAAGAATTATTGTTTACTATTTTATTTATATAATTTTTAGACTCACTTTACTTAAAAAGACAATTTGATAAATAGATAAAAATTGATAAAGTTACTTATTTAAAATGATAAATATTGCATTTTATTAAATATATATAACAAATTATTAAAAATTAAAAATTGTTTGATTATAGTTTCCAATAAAGGCGTTGAGCATAGTTTACAAAATAGAAGGTAGGAAATTTTTTTGATAAATTAACATATATTTAATTTATCTGAAAATAAAATGGAAGAAAAGGTTATTATGGCAGTTACATTTTACATTTTAAAATAACTTTGTTAATAATCAATATTTAAGTATAAAATTTGACAATTATATTTAAAATGTTATTGAATCGATTCTGGATTCAAAATTATGAAATATTTATTACTTAGGACACTATTAATAAAAATGTGACAACATTGCATAATGACTCGAAGAAAAATACGGGTGATAATGTGACCTTCCATAAAAATGGCCTTCAAAATTAGTTTTGTTTAGAAAATTTATTTGCTTACAAAATTAATAAAACAGTAAAACATTTTAAAATGTATACAAATAAATGTATATACATTCACACAACTGCATATAGCTGCTCAGTATCAAAAAGAGTATACATAATATAAAATATAGATTAACAATCGAACTACAATCGATTATCAAATAATTATTTTAAAAACCTCAAAAAAAGGTGAGTAATCAATATCCATAAAGGGCCACATTAGCAAAATGGTATACTATTGTTTAAATTTTGCATAATCCAAAATATATAAATAAAATGTTAAGTAGCAAACAATACACTTAAAAATACATATATTCATGTAATAATATGCTCAAGTTTAAGAAAAATGAGGAAGTAGATGTAATTAAATGTTAAAATATATCTCAGAAACGTTTCGAAATACTTGAAAGTAAAAATGTGTTATAATAAGTGCTGACTATTGATTATTGATATATTAGTGTCATAGTGTAACGGCGAGCTACTGAACAAATAATTCCATAAGTAATCCCTAGATTACTGGTAATCTACATTACTCTAGTAATCGCTAGAATTCGCTACTTAATTGCGGAGATATTAAAAGGGACCATAATATCTATACTAGCCATAATACCACTTTCTTCTCTATATATTGTTGGATAGTTTGTATCGAATATAACACATGTACCAAATGATCTACTTAGAAAACAGCAAATATTGAGTAAAAAAAATAATTCCAAAAGGATAATGACAAAGTTTGTAAACCAATTGTAAAAGTACATATTTTTTAATATAATTAATATTTATAATATGTTAAAGTGTAACACGAATTTCGTTTATTTATCTTAGAATTTATGTTTTAAAACACATTATTTTCATATTATTTGTTTTTATTATTTATTTTTACTTACCCATACTTACTTAAATTATGCTATTTTAACAACTAATTGTGAATATCAACTTAATACAAAGTCTTTAAATAACATAATCATATTATGTTAAATTAACACTCGAGCATGTTAAAAAGTTCAATACAAACGATTAATAAAAATTTAAGCCGACCGTTTTCAATACAAATACACAATGATTTTTTTTTACCGTGCAGGTATAATCTATCTTTTGATGATAAGCACTATGTTTACAATTTCATATCTGTAGCAGTTAAATAATCACAAAAAATCTGATTTTAGATTCGAGAATGGATCAGCGATAAGTAATGTAACATCGCCATCGTATTCACCACGACGTTATAGGAAAAGAAAATTTATCTGGAAAGCAATTGGTCACGGGGAATGTAGCAAATCATGTGGTGGAGGTAAATGAGAATTAACTGATAATTAATTTGTTTCATAATAAATCCTCCACTATTGTGGAGATCTGCGAGTACAAAGAGTTTCTGTATGTTACATAAGGTGTACAGGTACTCAAACACGTGTGTATCAAAGAGCATACGCAGCAGCCAGTACCGGAAAAGAGATGCCATGGGATAGAAAAGTTACACGAAATTCATCTCAGATGTAATACCATACCATGTCCTCCCAGGTAAACTTGATTTTAATTTTTATTCCGTACGAAAGAATAATTCTCATATCAAATGTATAGTTACCTACGTTTATATTACATGTATATTAAAATGTTATTGCTATTAATAAATAAATAAACATGTTTTCTAATGTTGCACAAATCTGATTATTTTAAAATATTTTTATATTTTTTTCTATATCTTTTAAAAATAGAAACATTAAAAACTGTATTTTCAAAGGTGGCGAGGCGGACCATGGAGTGACTGTTCTACTTCTTGCGGTACTGGGGTTCGTACACGGGAACTCGAGTGTGTACAGGAAGTAAAAACGGCGTTAACGATGAGAATTGCTGATGGTGCCTGCACAGAACCGAGAAATCTTCCGATAAGTGAAGTGTGCGAAATGCCATCGTGCGAGGAGATTAGGCAAATATCGACGCAGACGTCTCCTCAATCATTGACTCCACGATGGACCGTGGGTGTTTGGTCTCAGGTAATTTTGTTCACGCAGACACAGATACTTAAAATTAATCAATTTAATTGATTTGTTATATAAAAGAGGTAAAGAAATAAAACGATGTGAAATTTGATATTTAGTAAATTTCATTAACAGAGCGATATTATGTTGAATAAAACAGCCTACTCCTAATTGTCATAAATTTTGACCGAAAATGTTTCAAATGGTATCAATTGAATGTCTTTAAATGGATTTCCGCTGATAAAAAATAGGTTCTAAAAAAAATTTTTTTAATTCTTCTGTTAGCAATTATTAATGTATAAATATTTCAATGACTGCAATTTTTAATAATTATTTAAACGATTGTAATTTTTTATTTTATTTGTTATAAAGTGTTCCGTGTCCTGTGGCTTAGGAAAAAGAACGAGGGTTGTAACTTGTGCTACTGAAGATACTCCATGTGATCTCTCAGAAAAACCTGAAGCAAATGAAACGTGCGACTCAGGATCATGTCCGGTGAAATTAACGCCATTAAACGTTGTTTCTGCGAAGCTTCAGAGCCCGCAGTGGTTATTCACTGAGTGGTCTGAACAGGTGAACCTCTCTTTACCACTTGCACTCAATAAAAAAAATCATTCTAATAAAAAACAATCATATAATTAATTTTTATTTTTGATAATAATAATTTATTAATGAAGGAGGGCACTGACAAAAAATATAATAATTATAATTTTCAAGTTATTATATTATCTAAAATACTACATTTAAAATTATGAAAATTAAAAAATATTTCATATTGATTTTATCAACAATTTATAATTATCGACTGTAGTGTTCGGCAGAATGTGGAACTGGTGTTCAAACCAGGAGAATTCTTTGCGAAACAAGCTCTAACGAAGAACATTGCGATGAATCGAGTCGACCTGAGACTTCCAGAGATTGTTTGAGTAATAGAACTTGCAGCGGTCAGTGGTTCACAGGACCGTGGACGGAGGTCAAGCTTAAATATAATTATCTATATAAACATTTATAAAAATTTTAAATATTAAAATAAAAAGTAGTATAAGTAGTATCACAAAGATTATAAGTTTATGTGTTGATATGTATGTTGTATGTATACATTACATATATTATGTATTATTACGAGACTTTGAAAAGATATTTATAATCATATTTGTTCTACTATGTATATAATTATCTCAATATAATAATATTTTTATTTTAATTATTAATATGTATCGAAAAATAATTTTATATCTTTATAGTGTTCTTCAAGTTGCGATATAGGTGAACAAATAAGAGATGTTGTATGTGTTACAACTCTTCGAGGCTCTCTACGTGTTGTCTTAGACATGAATTGTCCTGCAAACAAACCGGAGAGTAGAAAATCATGCAGAGAGCGTACCTGCACCTCTGATTGGTTTACATCAGATTGGACGCCGGTATATAAATATTTATTTTATTATATTAAAATTTTAAAATTAAATTTCAAAGACTAAATAGAACTTAACAAATAGTACTTACTTCCAAAAATCGATTTGCAGTGTTCGCGATCTTGTGGTAAAGGTATTCAGAAACGCGAAACCCGTTGTCTGAATTCAGATGGTCAATTACCTGAATCGTATCAGCTTCACTGCCGAGAGGAGGATCGACCAGTATCTCGAAGGACATGCAATGATTATCCTTGCAGAGACGATTTACACGCGCCTGAAAATTCTCACAAGATTCTTCAAGTTCAAGACGATCCCGAGATAACGAATGGTTAAGCGAATTTTGAAGTTTAAAGTATAGAAAATATTAACGTCGTTAAACTTATTTATAATATTAATATTTTACAATTTCTGTAGTCTACACGGAACGTTTTATTGAATATCAAAAAATTTAGTACTATATACATATATATTTAGATCTGCAATTATATATATATATATATATATATATATATATATATATATATATATATATAATTGCAGATCTAAAGATAACTTTGTTGTATTATCAAAATAATTATATAAGGTGCTTAAACTAGTTGTTAGAATGTCAAAACTTTCGCAGCATTGTTCATCATGCTTGAGTTTTGCACATAATTATTTCGATGGTCCGAAAATTGTTTTCAGATCTATATATCAATCTAAATTTTTAAAGATTCTTCTACCAAAAGCCAAAACGTATTCTCTTCTTATACAAAGTAATCTTTTATATAAAAAATTATATAAAATATTTTTATGTCATATTAACATTTTATTTATTTTAGGTGTCGAAGATAATCCAGTTTGCAAAGACAAAATGGCTAACTGCAATTTAGTCACGCAAGCACGACTATGCTCTTATCAATTTTATAAAGAGTCTTGCTGTCTATCGTGTTCTCGAGGCAAGCAGGATTTTGAATAGAAATCCTCCCGACAATCATGCTCATTATGACTTTTTAATAAAAAAACTGCCTTTAGTTTCCTGTTAGTATATATCGCCAATTAAAACTCTATTTTTGTCGCCTATTGGTACAAATAATTTTTAATAATTAATAGATGAAATTTTTTTACGTTTTTTATGTATAGAGATGTAGATATGCATGCTGCAGAGCAATTTAATATGAAACTCATGATTTCGTCAATAACTTTATATAAGCAAGATATTTGATAAAAAAACAGAAGAGACTGAGATCGCATATTGCGGTTATTGTGCAATTGCCGGTTTGTTGTAATGATCTGACGCAGCAATTAAATCCGTGTACTGTTCTCGCATAATCATAAATATATATATTAAGCATTAATAAATATCACGCTTTTTCAATTTCTTGTTGTTCACTTACCTTCTATTTCTGTGTTTCTTTTTTATTTCAACACTTTGATTTAGAAGAAATTTTATGCAAAAACATACTGTATATTATTATTCAACAATAAATGAGGAACGTGTACTATTTACATTCTCTCTAAAATATAAACCTATTTACTACATTTTCTATTAACAAAATAAATTATATGTATATACAAATAAAAAAGGTAAACTAGATGAGACGTTGTATCATGGAAACAAGACGATTTCCAGATATTGAATATTGAGCTTATAAATCTTTGATTAATTCTATAAATTTTTGATTAATTTGCTGCTGATTCAAGAATTATCTTCGCTTTCTTCTGCGTTGTTTGTACTGTTATCGTGATTTTTGTACGCTGAGAAGAATGCCAAGGCTTTCATCAGCTGATAGCTCTTGCTGATGGGTATATTACTGTCGTACAAGTTCTTTGAAGATTTACAGTCTACATAGAACCACCAGTTACATTTTAAAATCGTTTGATCGAATAACGTTGATTCTGGACATAAGAAACTCTTCATAATTAGACCATCATCTGTTAGTGCGCAAACGTGGAAAACCTAATCACACACAAATTGATTTCAAGAATTTTCGAAACAGCAGAAATAAGTATTAAATAGAATTAATTAAGTTCTTTTTTTAATATAATGTAGTTTTTAAAAGCCTCACCATACATCCCAAGTCTTCGTCGGCATAAAGACCCGGGAAATGCTTTTGATCGCCACAATAAAAACTCGTATCTGGCAGATCGACGCGACTTGCGAAATTATCGTCAAAATTTTTGTCGTAACCAACAGGATAATATTCCCGCGGTGCATTCATTACTTTAGTAACTCCGGAATTATATTTACTGTAAATAGAAAAGTTCAAGTTTTCTTCTCAATGACCATACAATTGTCTTTTACACGGAAAAATGATTCTGCTGAAAGATCTAAAATTTTATTGAACAGATTTGAAAATAATTTTGGACCGTCAAAATAATTATATTTAAAATAAATAAATTTAAAAAATATCGATCATGCTGCACAAAATTTTAATATTCTAACAACCAGCGAATGTTCAATAAAGTTATTTTGATGGTCCAACAAAATTATTTTCAGATCTGTGTCCAGAGAACTTTTGTTCTTCCAGCAAAATCGTTCATTTTGTATACTTTATACGCAAAACACATTTCATTTTTTATAAAATAAAAACCTGTATTTTTTTCAAATTAATTACATTTTTGTTTATAGGATTTCTTAAATAAGAAAATTGAAAGTATTAATTACAAATAATTTACCTTTTAAGAGGTGGAAGTGTGGATGTTGTGGTGGTGGTACTGGTAGTACTAGTGAGTCCCTGTTGTTTTTTAAGAAGTTGTTGCTGTCTCAGAAGAATTGCTGCTTCCAAAGCTTCTAAAGTAATATTACTTGCTTCTGCGAGAGCCTTTAATGAAGTTTCCATTCCTTGGATGGGGGCCAAGGAAGGTAAACTGGGTAGTTGTACAGATTGTCGTTTCTCGTTTTGTTGAAGGTTAGTATCAGTTGCAGAAAGAGGGTGCAATGAGAGCAGTGTCATTTCGTTCACTGAAGCAGCCATCTCGTCGCTCGGCAAAGGTAGCTATATAAAAATAGTAATAATATTTAAACTCATAATCTTCAAGTATGTCTACAGATATACAGGGTTGGCCATATTCGACGGAAAGATGTTTTTTTTCAATCATGGGAAAAAAACACATTTTTTGCTGTTCATTTTAAAAATCATTTAATAGGGTTCAAGGTCTTTCCGTCGAATATGGCCAACCCTGTACATATGACTTAAAATATATTATATAACATTTTATTTACTTATAAGGATCAAAGTTTTCGACAAGATATACATAATTTAAAATTGTCGCATAGTTTATTTCAATAACTGCTGCAATAACTATAATAATAAACAAGATAAAAATATTAAATAATATGGTATATATTTATAATGTAGAGTTTTAATAAAGTTATTGTTATTGAATATAGTTATACCTGTGTGAAATCATCTTTTGATACTTCGTTATCCGAATCCTGTAGCAGAGTGCCGCTACCACTAATTCTGTTTGACAGTTTTGCTGATGATTGTGGCATCGCGATGAAAGGTGGCAAGCCAGCGTTTGACGATATTGAATTAGCCGTTACTTTTGATGATGGAAGAGCCTCAGCTTCGACCATACTAACTGATGGAATTGCGGCGATAATAGGTAATTTTGGTGGCATCGCTCCCGCCATCGCTATTATTTGTGGCTATAGATAACCAAAAAATTATTTAAATTACAGAGACGAACAAATACAAAGTGCTACGTATTATTATTATCAAGATTTAATCAAGTATTAATTCTCAAAGAGTTTTTTTATTAGAATAATCAAACTTATATAGCTAAAAATATATACATATATTTAATATAATAACGGATCCTAAGAAAACAAATAAAAAATTAGTAGGTAATTGACTAGAAATTTTGATTATTATTAGCAAGTTGGTGTAATAATGTTATCAGTATGCTTGTTTGAATAATAACTAGATAGTAAATTTAGCAGTATTAACCAGCAGTTTCTAGCAAATTTCTAATTTGTTGGACTAAAAACAAAATTTATCGCGTAAAACAAAAAATAAAACTTATTCTTAAATTATTTTTATAATAATATTAAAGTCTTAAATCTTATTAATAACAATATTTTATAACAATGTCAGATTATCATATATTATCCACTAACGTATTCATCAGATGTTCGAAAATAGTAATATTATAAATGATGAAAGATAAATAAATTATGTTTTGATTTTTCCAATTATTTAAGCTTTTCTTATTCCTATTTATTTTTAAAAAATAATATTAAATATTTTTTGAATTCCATAATTTTAAACGTTCCGTCTAATCTAATTCACTTTTTTTTTGTAAACAAAAAATGATAATCAAGATATTTTAAGTTTTATTAAGTAAAAATTAGCTATTATATACATATATAATTATTAAGTTTACTGTTGTTTAAAATCTATAAAAAATTTTGCACTTGAAACGAGATAAATATAAATTCTAGTTGAAAAGAGTGTTGAAAAGAGAGAAAGCAAAGAATAAAAAAATGCAAGCAATGAGAACAAATCTATTTACGAATTACTTTCGATCTGACTAGTTTTTAGTTAGCAGCTGACTAGTTTTTTACCTAACCAAGATTTCTTGGCCAATTACTCAATTTTTTTACAATTACTAAAATAATTACTGTCCAGTAAACTAAAAAAAAAATATAAACTAGCTAGTCGATTTTTCCAGATATTTTTCTACTTGGATTATTGCTCAAAGTTTTAAAAATAATATTAATTGAATTGACATTAGAATAATATTAAATACATTGAGATTAAATTAAAATTGATCACCATAACCAGTTGATCCTTTTTGTTTTCTACCGCCATAATCTGCTGTCGTTGTGCGAGCATTTGCTGTTGCTGTTGTTTCTGCTGTTGCTGCATCTTTTGTTGCTGTATTTGTTGTTGTCGCATAGCTTCCTGTTGTTGCAGACGTTGTTGTTTTAACATCTGTATCGCCAATGCCTCCTGTTGTATTCTCTGCTGCTGCTTCATCTTATTTTCTTGGTGAATTCGTTGGTGATGCTGGCGTAGTATTTCTTGCTGCATCGCTGGTGTCATGGGTGCTGTTTTAAGAGCTGTTGCGTTCACTACAAGTTTTTGACGTTCAGGTTGCTGGGACATCGGTCTGATTGTTCCGATAGGCAACGGCTTGAAGGGTGGTACTACTTGGCGATTATTTACCGATCCTGTACGGATATCATCCCGATTACTTGCCTATAAAAATAATATGTGTTTAATGTGAAGTAAGAAATAATTTTTTAATATCATCTCTTAAACCTAATTTTTATAAACGCTAACTCTATTAATTTAAAGCGTATTTTGAAATATAAACTACTTTGTGGAAAGTTGCACATTCATTCGTGCGTTGCCTAAAGAAATGTTAGTAAAATCGTAGTCTAGACTTATACTTCACATAAATTCATGGTATATGTGATGTGAATGCCGTCGGAGCGACATTCACGCACCAGTTGCGGCAAGGCCGATACAGTTCATGTAATTTAGATTTTCTTGTAGCGATACAGAAAAATTGATTCATCTTGTTCGATCTCCGACCTACATATTTCTTTTGAGGTGAATAAAGCATCAATATATCATAGTCACTTCAATAATCCTCTTTACGTTAAACACAATCAGTAAAAGTGGATTTGGCCAACAAATATTATATTTCGCATACAATCACAAAGTTAATGTAAAAATTGTAATTATTGTATTTGATTATAAAATTTTTAATTAGATTGCATCCATATAACGAAAATTTTGCGATAAAGATTAAAATTTCTCTGAGCGAAATATCAGCTGTGAAGTAATGGCGGATGTACTAGATAAGCTCTTCTTTGGCAAAGTGGCTGCGAAATGAAAAGTTAGTAATGATATTATAGAATATACTACTATTAGGGTACTTGAACGTTATCTGGGTAATCTTATGATTATCATTGATCGTTACGTACATCCCGCAAGGCTAGATCAAGAGGCTGCATCCTGAGCAGATGCAATTAGATTGCACACTGTAGAATGGTCAAAGCGGATTTCCAAAGGGGATATCGCCAGCATGAATAACGATCGAGTGAACGCTTTCACGCTGATCCTCGTCTGCATTGGACTTTCCATGAGTTGATTGGAGTGGTTACCGTTTATATTCTGATGCATTTATCACCATATAGGCATACAGGATGTTCAGTCCGAAAGTATAACGTAAGCGATCGTGTTATGGTTAGTGTTGGTACAAAGAGCTTCGGGGCAGAAAGGAAAGTAGAAAATACAACAAATAAATGCGAAATAAATGATAAGCGAAAGTAAAATCATCCCGTTTCAATTCACTTGAACGATCACATATTTTTGTTGTATAGATACTGTACATATATACAAGTAATATATACATATAGATATCTATATATATGCACATATGTATGTATACTTATTATATAACATACATTATGATTATGTATAATTGGTATATTGATGTTCTGAATATCTTACATAATTAAACGAGCATGGACTGAATGGATTGAATTCCTTTGGAAATTTTTACTTACTACATTCAAAGGAGTAAATGCAACTCCATTAATTTTATTCGCTTGAACGCTCCTTCTTTTTCCACTTTCCAAATTGGAGAGTGATTGGCTAAAGCCTAGTTCGTCTCCAACGGAAAATCCTATAAACAAGAAAAATTGAATTAATTTTATTAATTAGAAGCATGTGGAAATTGAAAAACTTAAATCTTTTAAAATAATATTGTGAGAAGGAAGAGCAGTAGACGGCGATTTATTTTATTTACAAAGGGGAGAAGACAGCATTGTAGAAAGCTTGCTAAATGTGTTAAGAAAATAGAGACGCGTATAATAAAGCATAGATATACAAGTAGTCAGTCAGTATATGTATAGAAATCGCAGATTTTTCAAAACTATTTCTAATGCACCAATTTCCCTTTCTATTATTTTATTTTTATGGTTATATTTACGTATAATTATGTCTAATTTGGCAAAGTTTTATACATTTTTTCTACAACGTATTTATTTTTATTATATTGAAATTTGTATATTATACACTATAGGTTCTTTTTCGAAATCTCTCTACTTTTGTATCTTCATTTACACCACAATACAATCTATGTCAACCAATACTAGCATGTGTATAATTACTGAAATGAAATGTTAGTAAGTTGACGGCTTCTGAACTCGGTAGATATTGTGCAAAAAGAAGTTGCGTCATTTTAACATTTATAACCGCTCATTTTTTATTGTCGACATTTGATCCTCAGTTGCATAAATTAAATAAAAATTATGTCTTTGTCATGAAAAGGTCTTCTTTTACGAAGATGTATGATGAATATTCAGTTCATAACTGACCAGGTTAAGGCGATGAATAAATCATCGATATATAAGTGCGTCTTTAGAAACGCGAAATCACGACATCGGTCGAAGGGCAGCATCCAATGTGACGAGTTGCATTCAGGTTAAGCTATTACGTATTATATCTACATATGTAAATCATACTTATTTCATAATAATAATATCCTGTTAAAAATAACGCTGTTGCAATTTGCGATATTAAAGCAGTATTAATTTATATGTCAGTATTCTTTGCGAATAACTTATTAAGATTAAATTAATTTAAATTAATTACATGGTAAGGAATTAAATCGTAAGGTGTCTTCGATAATTAATGATACAAATTAATACAAAAAACAATGAAGTAAAACTGAATATTTTACTATGTCAAATAATACAAAAAGTAATAAATATAGAAAGTAGAAAATTATAAATAAGATTGTAGATATTCGATTTAATAATTGCTTTGACTTGCTATCAAATTATGACATCACAATTTTTATATTACTTAAATGTCATATCCTCTCCAAAAGGAACTTTATGTAATAATCGCACGCGATTGGATGCATTATCCGGCAGTGACACCGCAAATGTCACTGTCGCGTCTATCAATACATATGCAAATAAAGCGTAGGCTAAAATTTTGTAATACTCAAGTCGCCTTATTTCTCATTTGTTTAAAGAGAATGTATACGCAATAAATATCTAATATAAACATAAATCTGTAGAAACATAGTTCTTAAACTAACAAAAAGAAATGGTTAAAGCACATATAATTAGAAATTACTGGATACATTTGCATTTACTACGCACAAAGAATGTTTTACAAGCTGTAAAAGATGCGTATTTCTGAGCAAAGTTTGTTTTACATACAAACGTTTATTTAACTCATTATCAAGTGATATGAATCTTAATTCATTCTTGAGAAATTTTTATCGTAATTTCTGTTCAACAACAAAACGATCATATTGACAATTCGCAACAGTTGTTAAATGAATTGACTAAACAATTTACGCAATATATCAAAAGATTGAATGCAATTTGTTTTTTTATTTAAATCATTTATTTAATCAAAAAAAATGTGTCAAAACAAAAGCATTTTAATTATTTAGCGATACGATAATATTAAATACATTAATATTAAATTACACGTTAAGTTAAATTAAATCATATAGGATTTAATTACACATGTATGTATTAAATTACTTATGCTCGTTTCTACCAATTGTACATTAATTTTAATCTCAGTTCAATTCATTCTTCACACTTCTCTAATTCTGTAACTAGAAAAAGATGAAGAATTAGTTAAACTCTCTGAGATGATAATTAAACTTACACTTTGTAGAAACGGACTAATGCTTTAAGCTAAAATTAATTTATTTAAAACATAATAATTTTAATTAAAACTTATAAAATAATTTACTATATTTATAATTTATCTCTGTAACACAATAGAGAGAGATTTTATAATTAAAAAACAGTATTTATAATAAAATTTAATTTTTTCTTAACAGGTTAAATTCTTTGAAAATAATTTTATTTAAAGAGCTTTGTCAACTTTATTAAAACAAATTTAAGATTCGGATTAAACGAGATTTGTTCGATTAAATCGGTTATAAATGCGATAATTATATCTTCTCAAGGTCGTTTGGTTTCTTTACAATCTCCAACATAAAATTAGTCGACCGAACTAGATCGAAGACTGATCTATCACTAAACATGATTATTGAATTGTATTGAATTGAATTGACGATCGTGATCACTCCCATATTTAACTCACCCAGGCCGACGTAACCCTTTACTCCTCCGAGATTTCTGACCCGGAAGAGACCGGACTTTTTGAAAGCGCAGTTTAGAACAAAACCGAAGTCCGATTGAAACACACATGTGCCTAGTGCCTCTCGCCACGTACATCCTGCAAGCAAAACCGGAAGAAACAAAGCCATGGATCATTTTTCTGATCCATGTATCGAATCCGAAATGACGATCTGCATGGTTCATTATCTCCAAAATGAACAGTTCATGAGTCTTGAAGTATCAATTGTCTCAAGCTGCATGTTATATTAATGATGCCTATCAAGCTTTTACATGCATTTACATACTTTTAGTTATCGAATTTTTATTTTAATATGTAACTTTTGTTAATTATTTAAATTAAGCAAAAGATAAAAGAAGAATTTACATTTATTGATATAAAATAAATTATGAGTACTGCGCGCGCGCGTACGCGAGTAAAATAATAATATATATATATATATATATATATATATATATATATATATATATATAATGATATTACATTTAAATAATATATAAATGTATTTTTTATATATTAAATAATAAGAAAAAATAATATTTTAAATATTGGTTAAAAACAAATGCTAAATAAGGGCATATATTTGTAAATAATTTGCGTATTCTGTGCTATTGATTCTTCATCGTCTGTTAACGTCATGTTTTTAAAAGACATATTTTTGAGTAAAAAGAATTTGGCAATCAAATAATAAATGAATTAAAAAGAGATTATTAATTAATACTTAATATTAATAGTAATCCTTAAAAAAATGTATTCAATAAGAAACTTTAATCAGCTATCTTCATTAGATAATTTTTTAATAATAAATTTATAATAAATTAATAAATTAATGCTATATATGCGAATAATAAAATAATATTTAATATACTTTAATGTATTAGAAACTGCCAATTCCTAAAAATATTTTTTAATTGTTCAAATAATTATTTATATTCATTAACTATTTATATTTAGTGATAAAAATATTAATTCTTTGCTGTATGAATGAAAGTAATTCTGAAAATATTTACTTTCTTTACCTCCTTTCTCGAAGATTATTTTAAAGAGAAATAGTCTTGTCGCTAACCATAACTATTACGACAAAAAAAAAATAATAGTGATTTATGTCTACGTATTTTCTCTTTGCTTAGACATTGGGGACAATAGACAAAATATCATTAAATTATTCATCAAAACGACCTTTATTTTATAGCAGCAGTTTTCTATTTTTAATGATATGAACATATATTCCTTTTTATTAATAGAATGTAATGATGATATCACTACAAACTTCGAACATAATTAACTTCTCATTCAAATCTATATTTCTTGTCTATATAAGCTTATTGTAATGATGATTATATAGAATGACTGTACAATAATGCATCGATTATATATTACCGTTCATTTATACATATTAAAATAATCTCTCATATCAAATAAGTAGGTTTTATAAGAATTGCAATGTTTGCGGGATGATCAGTTCAAACTTCGTGAAAGGTATTTCTGGAATTTGTTTAAGGAATATTTACCAAGTCGAAGCCGTGCCATTGGGCCACAGCCTAGTGACCCACTTGAAACCTGACTAAACACACTGGCATTGATCAGGCACCATGTGTTGCATAGTTTCAATGTACAAAACTACTCTTTTTAATACCAAAATTGTAAGAATTTTCCTCAAATTTCTAATTTTCGACTAATACTTTTACCATTACTATGTTTGGATATAAATATTAATATTGCGATTATTTATAAATCATTTCCGATTTCAATGAAAGTTAATATTACGTTCATTTAACGCAAGCAAAAAAATTTTCAACAAGACTAGAATATAAGGGGAAGTAGGATTCAGCGCGGTACTTGGTGCGCAAGTATACAATGGAAGTATATAATGGAAATGTTTAAAAATCCATTTTTAATATAAAAGTATAAAATGTCCGTATAAAGTCCTTACACGTTTCGACTTACTTCAAATCATTCACAACGGAATTAATATAATTCCATACAAGTAGTGCATCAACTATGGTGCCAACCATCCAACATCTTAAAGAGGTTCCTTAGCTTTATCCCAATTAAGATAATTACTGGTAAAAAAAAAACAAGTAATTCTTATGAAATGAAGCTATAATAAAAATGAGAATATCAAAGATATATGTGAAATTATTTCTAAAAAGAAACAAGAAAGAGAAAGCATATTGACACCGAATTGATGCACATATATACATACACAATAGTCAATCATTGAATATAATACTTATTTTAATAATTAGATGAAGTATTAAGAGTGATCTAAATAAATTTTTTTGTCAAATAAATAGAACGAAAAAATTTTCGTCATCAAATATTTAATTGTGAGAGAAAGAACGTTGTAAAAATAATAATCGTCACTCTCTTTTTTAAGAAATATTATTCGCAGACTGGAAAAAATCGACAGTCAACATTTTTTTTTCTTAATTAGAAGCAACCAAATGGGAAATAACAAAACTTTATGAAAGAAATTATTGAAATAAATATTGAAGAGTTTATAAATTGTTATAATGTATACAACTTAAATTAATAATTAACGTGGCAGATTAATAATTTCGTAATCTGTTTATCAACATCCTTATTAAATATAAATACAGCTGTAAGCGATACCGGAACTGTGTTTGGTACTGTGGTCTTACTTCGAATTTATTATACAATCGCGTACTGTACTGTGACGCACGAAAGTCGTCGAAACGAGACGTTTCGTAATGTGAGAAATTATCTTTGAAAAGAAATTTTACGTTCCAGTTCGATAAATGGATGTAAATCCATTTTTTAGAACACTACTTGTAATGACACATTGCGTGTGTGTCATTCATGATAGTGAAAAGCAAAAAGAAATCACAGCTGCGAAATTTCACCATGATTTGTGATAAATTAGATGCTATACTCCCCAATCATTAGTTATATTCGAAATGACATTCGCAGTTGAATGCACATATAGGTTTATTAATTTGTATTTATGTCCACCGATATATAATAATACAAAAAATAAAAAATATTGTTATATACATGCTATTGTACAATTCAATTGTAACATAACAACTAGATTTGATAAAAAAATATTCAACATTATTTATCTTGCAATAAAAATAAATAATTAATAATTCAGCAAAATTGATTGTATCAAAGAAACCCATTTCTTAATATAATTAATTATTTGTAGTAAATTGCCAAAATGAGGATATGATATTTAGATACAAATCTTGCACATATATACTTTCACTTTTTCGCTTTTGAGAGATACCTGATGTAACCGAGTCATGATATGATTCTCAAGAGTTATATAGGGTTCTGCGAACGATGGTGAAATTCACTTTTCTTCACTTAACCGGGATTCTCATCGTCGAACGATAACAATGGTATACGGACGAAATTATGTAATACTTTTCTATTGGCCTTCACCTTGACGGCTGGCCACTTTGATAATATTATTTCATTATCTTACTTTGCATTATAATCAAATTTCGATTCTAGAAAAAAAGAAAAAAATATCGACATAGTATTTAGAAATTTACGCTAATCTCTCCTCTCGCAGTTAACAATTGTTGACGATAAAATAAACATTTAATGATCTATTAAATTTTACATAAATCATTAATCATGATCATCAATCAAGGTAAAATCGTTCAATGAAGGAAAGTAGATCACATTTTACTCTCCGTAATGTATTTTTCATATCTTATGGTGTTATTGTTATAAAGATACAAAATAATTTGTAATCTAAAATAAAATGTAAATATTGTTATTATAGATTATCAGGTACAAAATATTTTATATAAAGTATAAAGTTATATAAAGTAATCCAATTTGAAATAATAAGATAATAACTGAAGAAAAATGTTGTCTGTCAATTATGAATATTTAATAAATGATTGACGTTAGCTTAATAAAAGTAGTATTGTTGGACGTAACTAAATAGAAAGTATGCGCACAGATGACATTTACGTAAACAGGTTGGCCTGATTCCCCAAATACGCATCCCGCGTATCTCGGTAAAAGGATTATTGGCAGAAGCAACCGGTCATTCTTCAGAGCAACCTAATTTTTGATCGCAGGCACGTCGTCATTTTAAAGTCATTCAAAACGGTACATTCTCCTGTTTTCATGTCACGTATCGCTTTATTGAGTTTGAAGAAATACATATCATACATGTAATAAATAAATATTATCCACATATAAAGAATACTTATAGTTATAATAGTCTCGATATTTTAAGATAAATAACGTTTTGTACTTTTGAAGTACAAAATATGTATGATAGTTTTAGTAAATAAAAATTAAATAGATTAAATAAATTTAATCATATTTCTGTCAGTGTATTTGCAATATAACAGGCCGTGTTCTGATATGCCTATACACCGCAAGTATTGAAAAATGATTCATATTACGTATACTATAGACTTTCAGTACTAGCAGTATATCTAAACGGCCCAGCGGTCAGTTAAGAAGTTAGTCAATGCAGGAGTAATTGACCTCAATTTAACTTAACCACCGAAAAAACACACTTCACTTTAACGCCAAATTCTATAAGCCTAGAAAACTTGCAGTTACACTTCAATTCATAATATTACAAGCATAAGTACGAAAGTTATTTTTTCGCGGAGAAAGTTATCATGCATCTTTAATTACGTGTTATTTCCATTGACATATTAAGTTTATAGCATGTATAAAAAAAGATCTGCCTGAAGTTTTCACAAAAAATTTCGACAAATACTCATTCTCTTCTTCTTCACTTATGTAAAAATAATACATAATTATAGTTGAAGAAGTTGACTACAATCCCTTTCTCCTAGATCACTTTCAATGATCTAGTGATCGAAATTACGTACTTTCGTCGACATCCTGCTCTATTTTTCTACTCTACATTTCACGGTGCGTATACCAATCTTTTTGCACTTTCTATCCTGCATCACTGAACAAATCAATGGCAGTACTTTTCTCAATGCGGTAATTTTTGATCGCCTACGCGTTATGTATACTACTAGTGCGCGCAACGTATCGCGTAAGAAATGTTTTGTTATATGAATCTATTTCGAAAACACTTTTAATTTTACGATAATATCATCGGGAAATTAAATAATGTAATATTTAAATGCTTCCTTAATTATTGAAAAAAAATTTATTAATGATAAGATTATTTTAATTTTTTGACACATTTTAATAAAAAAAAAAAAAATCATGTGTGTCCATATAACAATCGGAAACAAAAAGTAACAGAAACAAATTAATAAATTTCGTAATCTTTTAGATCAAATTTTGTTTTCTTATTTATATACATATATCTTATTCTAAATATTATCATTAATAATAAACACTTTTTTATTAAAAGTTTTTAAATTACAACGTATATGTTTATTTCAATAAAATAATAAGCTGCAAAACAGACTTTATTTTTTCAAAGTGTTATTCAGTCTATTTGAGTATATATAAAACAATAAATTAGTTAACTTAGCGAAAGTCATGGCTAATACCATTTCATAATTTTTATTTACACATTATGTACACATATATTAGATATACGATATGTACACCGACTAGTTTCAATAACTTCCTTTCTGTTATACAGCAAAGATGGATGAATAATTTGCAATGTTTGCGTGTAACATTAACAAAAAGAATATTGTCTTTGATACATATATATATATAAAAAAATACACTTTTTACATACTGAACTATTTTACATGCTTATTTTATATATGTTTATTTGTTGTAAAGATATTGAAGTACAAATGTACTAGGACTATTTATCATAAGAAAGATATTAGATATTTATATATTTTTTATACATATATAAAAGATTTTTATTTATTTATCTTTAGAAAGATAATTTTGATTACAAAATATTTTTACAAGAATATTAAAAATTTTTATGTAAAAATCTTAGGGTAAAATCTTTAACAGATTTCCACCGATTCTGACGCATCATGACACATAATGATGTGTCGAGTGCAACGTACTACTGCATCGACCCGCAAGAAGGCTGCTTTTCACAATGCGTAATCATCGCAGTCACGCTCAGATCATTACAAATAGTAGCGTGAAATTACGGAAAATTATATTTTTGCACAATTCACGTATATAAGTAATATGCTGTGAATTTTCCGCGGAACATATAATGTCTACTTAAAATGTAATATCACACAAATACCCATATATACAGTCAGATGCACTTTAGGGAGGAATTTCTTCGCTAGAGGAAAACAAGACTATTAGTATAATAAGGAAGAAGTACGCTGATTAATTGATCGATTTACAGCGTGAGACAAGTTAAGAATAATTTACAGACGTTGAAGTCGATAGCACAGAATAAAATTATGCAATTCATACAAGGCGCAATAAAAATAAGAGAGAGGCCCAACTAATGAAATCGCCCACGTAAAAACGCTGACAGTTTTTGCGATCGGCTTTCAAATTCGACTCTACTGCAAATCGTTGATTTAAATTTCATAACAAGTTTGAATATTGCGTTAAATAAATATTAAAATTCAGCTCTAATAATATCAATAAACAATAAATAATCAATGACAATTATTTTAGTATATAATATTGATTTATTTTTAATAATTTAGTACATTCTTTGATTTTTTTTTTAAATTATAAAATAAATTATCAAAAATTATAAATTTAAATTATATAAAGTTTGATTAAAGACTTCCTGATTAACAAAGAATTAATATAATTAATTATTTAGTATAGAAATTTATTATTAAGACACGATTGTGTATAGGAAAATTTGAAAACCGATGTTTACAAAATAAATAAAATATTTAATGAAGATTTATATTTGTATGCATCGAACGATTAATGCATTTAATTATTCTATTATGACTTTAGAACCAAATCTTATGTTGCAATATTGATGGTATAGATGTATATCTCAAACTCTGGATTTATTTGATATAACAATATAAATTGTTTATATTAATTTTATTAATGCACAATTGCTCGATAAATACAAATATTTCCCAAAACTGTAATAGAAATAACATATTAATTGAAGATATCAATGTAGCAAGAATAATAAAGTAACTGGATGTACTTGTACATTGACAGTTACTGTCAGTTCTGCATTTAAACATCTTATACAAAAGAAGTAGCGTGGCTGAATGATTTTTTGATTTATTTTAATAAGTATTTAAATATTAAATTAATTAAAAAATTTAGTTAAATAATAATATATTAATTTAACTATTTCAATGTAAGAACGAGTAAATAAATTTGTGCATCGCTAAAAATCGATTCTTAAAATGCACTAGTAATTTGATAAAGGTTTATAAACATTACTTTCTTAGATTTATTTTCCATAAAAGTGAAGTATATATTTTTTACGAAACAAACAAAAAAAAAATTAAATCATTAGCCACGTTATTTCCGTTATTTCAAAGAAGAAACAAACTTTGGGTTGGAACAAAAGCTCGTAGCGCTAACTTGTATCATGCTTGCACACGTTTTTAAAAAATATTTGTAAAAAAATTGGACAATTATATCATTTGATAGAGTAAACTTTTAGCTTAAAAAATATGTTTTTTTGAAAAATATGTTTTGTGGCAATTTTTAACAAAGTTGTGCAAAATTAAAATTCTCCTTTTATTAATCCGCGATTGACTCAGTAATAAAAAATCTTAGAAAACATTTTTAAAAACAATTTTGTAGGAGAAACTTTAAATTTTCACATTAGAAAATTGAAAATTTTTGCAAGAAAAAGTAATTTTGTCCCGCTCGTAATTTTCTATATATAACAATTACTAAATTTCTGGAAACTTAAAAAATATAGTAATATCTCAAAGTAGAGATTTTGAACTTTAACAGTTGTCTTAAATTTTGTTTATTTTTAACAAAATTACTGTTGCTTGAGTTTTAAAGTGCGTAACACTACAAATTTTTGTTCCAATACTTACCGACGACCACGAAGAGGAATAATGTAGTAGCGATCTTCATTTTCGCCGATCCAGTTTTAATTATCACTATTCTAAGAATCTCAAAGAATCGTCGACTCTCACGAGACGATCCTGAGGATCGTCAGGATTGAGAGATAAAAACAAGCGCGAGAAAGCGCAAAGATTTCGCGGAGAAAACTTGCTTGCAGGCTGATCGAAATCTTACTGCAAATGATCGACAGTCACCGATGAAAAACGTGCGACAAGCTACTCGATCTCGCGGATACTAATAGTATATGGACATGTTCGACAAAGGCGAGCACGCGGGGCACTTTCAAACTTCATCTGACATCCAGGGACGACCAAGACTTTACATTCTCTGATCCCCTTCCATACAAGGAGGACATCCCATCCAATACAATATTTTAAGACCGAAATTCCGTATTATTAATATATACATTTCTTAAACATGAAGATTAGTTAAGATTAGTTTATTTAAAGAAGATTTATTTAAGTTTATAGTAATAAAGCATATATATAACTAACTCTAATATATATAACTTACTCTAAAAATTAATTTTTCACTCTAATATTTATTTTTTGCTTGTTACTTATTTTACGAGTTTTTTAAATTACATTTAATATTTTGACTTCAGATTAAAATTTTATTTTATTTTGAAGTCACATATTACATTTGTAAATTTAATATTTTAGGAAACAATATATATAATTTATTTTTAATTTAAATTGGCTTTCAAGAATTTTTTTATTATGATATATAAAACGTCGTTCAGAGAGAAATATTTTGCAATGTTTAAAAGAATTGAATAGCACTTTATGAGAAACTATTTAGTATTTAAATGTAACTATTCTCTTTATGACATAAGATATTGACAAATAAAAGAATAAATTTTTCTTAAACGGAAAAAAATGTTACATATATATTTTGTTATATCATAATTATATATAATTGTATATAAAATATATCAATTATATATATATATATATATTATATATATAATTTTATATAATTTTATATAGTTATACATAATTATATATAAAACATTTTTTCCCGGGAATTCACTTTATGCTTGCTTTTTCTAATTTTTTATTTTACTTATTATTTAATTATATCTTTTTTTTTAAAGTACAATATCTCAGTATATTTAAAAATGTTATATTTAATTTTAAAATATCAATTCTTTAAATTAATTATTATTATGCATAAAATTATAAAATTTAATAAAATAAAATGACAATTTAAATGATCAAATTTTAAATATCAAAGAAAATTTACTGCAAAAACAAGCCGGCCCTGCCTGCCCCACCATGTTTTCACTGAGAACGGTCCGCTCACGGAACAAGTCCGATGCACGGTTGCGAGTTAATCTTGGCAAGGTGCCGGTGACCCACTCGAACGAAACGATAACGGGACCGACATGCGTTCATACAAAGACGACCAAATCGATTATACTGTCCGGGTATTTATTAAAAAATTTAAAAACATTTTAAAAAATTATTATTTTGAAAAGTAAATTGCATCTGATGTCTATTTCTACCAACATAGATTAACATCAATTTCAGTTTATTTTTAACTTTTTATTTTTTCTGAATTTTTATAATTAGAAGAAGATAAAAAATATTTAAATTAAGTATTTAAACGAGAGAGAGAAAGAAAGAAAGACAGAGAGAGAATTTATTCAATAATTCTGAATTTATTATACTGTAAAAGTGTCGAGAATATTTCTTTAAATCTTAAGTATATTTAGACATTTTCAAATAAGAATTCTGTATATATAGTTCATGTTTACATAGTTTAAATTATATATATACAATTTTATAATATTATTTTCGTAACATGACATAAAAATTATTACATTTCAAAGAAGTGCCTAGGATTTAAATGTGCTGACTCAAGAGACAATAATTAAACAAAATAATTATAAAATAATAATGTTAAAAAAATTAAATCAAAACATACATTGGATCTTACTCTAAAATCTTCCAGCAAATCTTTTATCGAAATTTATCTGATCTTGCATACAGTTCGTATAGAGTATCTTTTTGTTGCGTTGATATTCCTATTTGCACTATACATTCAGTGGAGAAGAAATAGAAAAGAAGCTTGATGAAAAAATTGAATACATCGTTTGTGGCCGGTGTGAATTACAAATCAACGATTGCGTTCAGAACGAGAGAGAGGTATGTTTCGTTAGAAACAGCGTGCACTTTCATCCGATCGTTTCGATTCTAAAAGCTAGCGCACTTGACCATGCAAAGACCGAGAGTGGGTCAAGGTTTAACTATGCTTTGTTATTTTATAGAGCATCATATTGCGAAATTTGAATTATTTTAATGATTCTCACTATACAAGTAATATCATTCTCCATTATAAATATTATGTTAAAAATATGTAATAAAAATATTTCATATATAATAAAAAAGCGTATGTACACAATTTTTATACAAAAGTTTTACTGTCGCATCTTTAAATTTAAAGTGTCGTAACAATTATTACATCATCACGACACTTTAGATTAAAAGATGCTATAGAAGAAAACACGCACATGGACTCTCATACATACTTTACACGCATATATACAACAATACTTATACACACGATTGGGTTAGTTTCCACACAAGAGACAATAGACATTTAAATTTTCGGATTTCTGTTGACACTTATCAAATATCTTTTTTTACATTTCGTATCTCTTATTAAAGTTAAAATAAAATATATAGTTAAAATAATATATAAAGATCTTCACACATAAAAAAATTTTATTTAATTTAATAACGTAACACTTAAGCAGCAAAGAAATCAACATGTTGGAATCGTTATTGCTCACTATCTTATGGTCTCTACTGTGATTAGTCGATTCGCTTATTGCTTAAGTCTTACGTCTTAAGTTTTTTCTATGACCATGACTTTTCGCCCGAATCTACAATAGATTTCTAAGCCTGAAGTAAGAAATGGATAAATCGTAGTCAATTATCCTCCTTCAACTGAAATTAATCAATTTCTTACTGCTAAAAATATATATTTTCCAAATCGTCACGTGATGTAGCTATAGTAAGTCAAGTTCGTGGTCGGCCTTACTCAAAGCTAATAAAAGATATCGCCCTAAATCTATCATGAATCCATAGAAGACACCTTTGTCCTTGATGCACTATCAAGGAAGATTCAGTTGTCATTGAACTTTCTTAAGAGAATCACATTAAGAGCCATGAGTACCAAATACGCATCACGCTATGAAGCTGTGTTCCTCTGCACTCATCCAAAAATGTCACAATTAGCGATTGCTAAATATATAAAAAAGTCGAAATCATTCGTACAGAAGTGGGTGCAGCGATATAATGTGGCAAAAAATGTCGATGATTTACCGGAACGTGGCTTGATATGCAAAGTGGATAAAAAAGACGATAAAAAAATAGTGAATCTGTTTTCATGAAATGACTTTCCTGACTTACACTGCGTCAAGGACAAGCAAAATTGAAGCAGAAAGGTTTAGATATATCGTACGAAACTATTCGAACTATTCGAACTTATCTCAAGGCTAATAACATGAAATGGTGCAACATCACGCTGGTCGACCACGCTCTTACTTAACTTACTGTATTTAATGAGCAAGATTATGCCCAATAAATTACAGGAAACAGTTGACTTGTTTTTATGAAAAAAATTATTTTTTATTAAACAGATGTTATCAAATAATAATTACAAAGGTAGTTTTTTAAACAAAAACTTAAAGAATTATGTATTAAATAAATTACAGATTACCGAGAATTTCACGAAAGTTGGAGAAAATATAAAGAAAATCAAGTCGGAAGAATTTAAATAACTTCTTCCAACATTTTATGAACTAAATTTTATAAGCTCATCAATACAAGAGTTTAAAAAGGAAGATTTTACAACAAAAAATCCATTATCAAATGTTACTTTTGCCGAAAACGAAATCAGAATTCTTCAAGCAAAAGCTTTTCAAATTCCAAGTGTTCAATCGAATATTTGGATTATTTGGAAGATGATGTATTTTTGAATAAATCATAGAATATCGAGAATTCATTGACAGTTGGAAAAAATGTAAAAGAAATCAGATGAAAAAAACTTGAAATATCAAGAGGTTCGTGTCAAGTGGGCGTGCAGCGCGAGACCACCCCGTGTCTCTTATGCGAATCAGCGAATTACGAGCATCCGAAATTATCGGTTTTTTAATAAAGACAGGACCGATCGAATTCTGAATATAATCTCAATCGACAGCTTGGATCCGAATTATATAATAAGCATTCATTAGCAGTTTCATTAGCAGTGTATTATATGTCGACATTTCAGTGTATAGTTACTTTAATACTTTAATACGTAAATTACGTTTCTACATAAAATAATTGACAAAAATCCCTACTCCTCCAAACTATGTTAAAAATAGCTTTGACATTGTGAACAAGCTTATTAATAAAAAGTTAAATGAAGATATTATTTTAATATCATAGATATTGTTTCTCTGTTTACGAACATTCTCATAGATTTAACTTTGAGAAGTATTAAAAGTAGATGGGACTTTATCTCTAAAAAATGTAACATACCAAAGAACGAATTCTTCAAAGCAATAGATTTTGTTTTTAATTTAATGTTCTTCTTATCTTTGATAATCAGATTTACAAACAGAAATTCGGTACATCTATGAGTTCCCCAATATCTCCAATATTAGCCGATATTGTAATGCAGGACTTAGAGAACCAAGTGAAGACTCTTAATTTTGATATTTCTTTCTATTATAAATACAGTACATGCACACATAGTATATCTATCTTCTGTCGCAATCATATAATGCTTTCAGTCTTGTAATATTCTCAGTTACATTCTTCCATTATATCAGCAATTAGTCCATAATGATAAAATTATTTAAACATGTTGAATCATTCAATAAAAATGTATCAGCACACATTCTCAAATGTGAATGTTAACAAGAATATAAATCAGTAGTTGAAACAATGAGCCAAATTAATTCACAAGAAGTAAATGCGATCAGAGTTAAAATTGAAAACCAGTTCAGTCAAAAATTATTTGTATTGTATTATTTTTAAATTAATTACACTTTTCTTTAATTGTATGTTACAGAAATATAGAATCCAATTATAATTTGTATTTGAATCCAATTATAAGTAAAACATTACACTCAATTAAAATTAACATTTATAGATAATGGTATTTCATTAAAAAGACCTTACAAAAATAAAAATGTATGTCAGAAAATATTAGGTGTTGGAATTAATTCGTAGCGTTTTACAAGTGATGGGAAGTACTTTCATTAATGTATTTTTTAATGCTCATGTGAAATAAATAACATTCTTTCATTAAAAAACGCTACGAATTAATTCCAACACCTAATATATAAAACGCATCCAAAAATGCGCACAACATTAAATAAAAAATTAATAATTTAAAAATAGATATAATCTAATTAATCAAGTATTATTGACAAATTTAATTTTTAAAAACGCTTTTAAAAAATTACAGTATAAAATAAACTTAAAATAAAAAAGCTCAGATATTAAACAAAATCTTTGCGTACTCAAATCACATTTGCTTACGCAATTAAAACATTTTGTATGTGTTAAAATCGATTCTTGTTAAAATTTTCATGTTGATTTTAAATATATCCAAAGATTGATTTAAAAATGTGATTTTGTGTTATATTAAAATATTTTATGTTAAATTAATATTTATTCTTATTGTTAAAATAATATAATTTATAAGTGAGTAAACAAGTAACATAGAAATAATATATTTTCAAACGTAATTCTCGAATAAATGAATAAAATGTATATGTTAATTTAATATGTTATAAATGTTAATTAAAGAAATATGTGTTTCGATAATTTGCTTCTAAATTATTCCAGTGTTATATTTTTTGTGCTAACTTTTTACATAACATCTGTGTTGCTAAAATATGAGATTTGACCGAAAACCAAAAATATGTCCTAAAATATGAGATTTGACCGAAAACCAAAATCCATAAGAAACATGCATTCCTTTAACAGAAATTTTCTAACTATATACTTTTCATTTGAAAGTATGCTAAATTTTTGTTTTATGTTGTAACTTCTATATGTCATATTTTTCTTTGACATTTTTCTTAAAATTGTGATCTGATAGCCAGCATTTATCAACGAATTCGTGCGTAATAGGTAAAAATACATTAAATGATTATTCAAACTCGTGTGACGATACTTTCATGTGGCATTAACGAAATTAAGCAAGAAAATTAGTTGCCGGTGCTATAATGTCTTGAAAATTTTCAAAATCATTTTTTAATTTTTGATGCTATCTATCATATAAATATCGATCTTTTCAACACTGTCTATAGATGATAATAATCCATTTGTGGGTAAAAAAGAATAGTACGACATTATTTCGATATATTGTATATATAAATTTTTTTCAATTATTGTAAAAATAGACTTCTATATCATAAAAATCAAAGCAAATGTATTATTAATAAAAAATATTTTATTCATTACGTATTTATTATTTAATTATATTATTTCATTTATTATTCAATTTTTTTATTCATTATTTAATCGTTTATTAATTATTTAAATCAATTCATTATTAATAGAAAAGTTCTATTAGAAACTGTTGTAATTCAGCTAATTAGTATTAAGATTTTTACGAGATTCATAACAAGTAAGTAAAATTTTACCTTTCACATGATTTCTTCTACCCGTAACCAATGAATTCTAAAAAAATGAGCGCTATCTTTCTTTTATATGCCACGTTCTATTGTTCCATAGCAATCTCACGGATATATATTGAAGAAAATATTAAGAAAACATCAAAGAAGTTTTAAGAAAAAAAAAATCCTCAATTTAAGATTCTATATAGTTATTAAAAATTTATAATTTTTGAGATTGCACAAATTTTGTAATTTATATTAATCTTTTTTACTCATTTAGAGTATTTGTTTTGTCTGTCCACATAATTTTTTCCAAATTTCGACGTTTATAATACATTTTGGCCGCGTTCGATTTAGATTTTATCTTTGTTTTATGTCCAATGAATAATGAAGACAGAATATATAAGGGTTTAAATCGAACTCACAATCAGTCTTTGTATATAAATTACTCTATTCCCTAACACACACTGGATCGCGCATACCTATATGAAAAACTTGTTTAACGCATTGTCGAAAGTGCACACATTGTAACGACAACACAATGACTATATTAATATTGTTATTAAGAGCAATCCTTATTTAAATTTGCGCGATGATTATTATTAAATCTTTTACGTTACAATCATTATATGATATATATAGCTGCAAATTCTTGTTATTTATTTTACTATATTATAATATTCACATTCTAAATGCTAAAAATATACTTTAAGTTCGTTTTGATAATTAGTAATGATGAATAATTGAATTGGACTTATATATATATATATATACACGTTTTTTTAATTAAATATGTATGCATCTGGCATAAATATACACGATATACGTTTATAAGGCTTGTAGCAAATTTATAATTATGCTCTAAGCGCATTATACTTTATTATAATAATATTTATTTAACATTATTGTAGAGGTAACAAATGATATTAAATATATTATAATGTTATAAATATTATATAGACACTTATTCTTTTAACAAATTAATTAATTTTTTATTTTTATAATTAAATTAAATGATATTTTATATTTTAAACATTATTTTTTGTTTTACATTAATTCATACAATTGTTATGATTATGTAATCGATTTTATATGTAATCTTTCTACATTCTGGCATTAAGAAAAAATCATCAAATTCCTTTATATATCCAAATTCCTTTATATCTCCATTAACTAATAAAAAAATTCTCTTCTTTAATGTATTAATTAAATGCTTTTCAAGTTTTTTTTGTCTCGATTTATTCACATTGTTAAGAAATATTAGAAGTGCCTTTGCTTTTTTTTTAAATAATTATATTCAGTATTACGATTTTCACATATTTTAGTTCACGATTAGAAAACCATTTAAACACAAATCTTTGACTATTAAATTAACTATTAAATTTCACTTTCAAATTTTTATAAAAACAAAGGAGTATTTACAATAATGTGTGTTTATGTGTGCTTGTACAACATGCCTGTACCTTTCTATTGTTTTGTTCCTTTCTTATCAGAAAAATAATGGAAATATTCATTTACATCTAAACCAACTCTAGGCAGCTTTATTTTTAGATCTATTAGTAGTTAGTTTTATTTTATATTTTATATAATTCTGTTATTTTTGCAAAGTTTTTAATCTTAGAATAACATTTTTTTCCAGATATTACATACTTTTAAAAATACAAAAAATCAATTTTTTTAACTCTTTAAGAGATCCTTCAATAATCGTCAAAATATATAGAGTACACATAAATTTATTACAAAAAATTTATTGTATATTATTTTATATAATTGTAATTTTAATATTATAATTTTGCTTTATATAAGAAATATAAATTAGTAGAATTCTCTTTTTGCATTAATAATTAATTCAATAACGACAATAACATTTAATTTTGGATCTGCTACATTACAATGAGAAAACAAAAATGACTTTGCCGGATCATAAAGTTGTCTTGTGCATTACAATTTAAGTAATTGTTATGCAAGAACGGCGTTGATTGCAACTACATTATTTAAATTAATTTCCTTGTTAGCTTCGATATCGACTATTGTATGTTTATAGCTTACCATGTAAAGATAAACCTTCGTTTTAAGCAGCACATCTTAATTCACGAGAATACAGATGATTTGTTCACACTATCGACACGTGCGTCAACAAATTGTTAACAATTGTATAAGAAAAGAGTTGCATTGCAATAAAAAAATTACAGTTTATAAGAATATTTTTACATTTAACAATGTTTATATTTTTTTATATTATTTTTATGATTTTATATTAATTTCTTTTATTACCTTATTACTTTCTGTAAAATTTAATAATTGTATTTACTGCACAATTTTTAATAAAAATCTTACTTCAGAACTTTTTATTTAGGTTTATTCTAATCTCGTAGTATGTCTTATTTTCTGTCTCTTTTATTATATTGAGAAATTGTGATATAATAAGAAAAATCATCCTTATATAAAAAAATTATTTATTATAGCTGAAGAAGGCTTAAAATCTTTATGACAGCATCGACAAACTGATCAACAAAAATTTTATATAAGTAATATTATTTATACTGCATGTTATTTTACATGTATAAGCTGTAAAATCTTGTGTAATGTGCATACCTATTTTTAGTCTGTAATTACTCTGTGAATAGTATAGAGATAGCATAATGACCTATGTCTCGAAAATATATGAAAATCAATATATTCTTAATAATCTCGTAAATTTAAGTAATATAATAATAAATAATATAATAATGAAAAATTACAAAACTTATAAAATTAAACAGACTGGTGTGATTAAGAAAAATAATACTTTTTGTGTAAAAACAAATAAATAAATAAAAAGTTGTAAAATATATATAATAAAAAACAATTTACATTGCACTTTTATATATTATAAAAAGTTTAATAATTTTTAGAAATTTTTAGATGCTTATAAGTAAAATACATCGATTTCTATTTATAAAATACTTATTTTATAAATAGAAATCGATGTGTACTCTTTAAAGTAATAAAATTCTCTTTGTTTTGTCTTTGGATTATATAATTATTGAATTTGCATTGGTTTAATTTTATCTGTGTAATTATCATTCAAGAATATTCAAATCAATATTCATAACTCTTATAAGTACAGTTGTGATTTAAATTAATTAAAATTTATTAGTAAATCAAGATGAAAATTATCGCTTTAATAGCTATTAATAATTGTTCTATTCTCTACGCGCGCGCGCGTAAAGAGTTTGCCTATTTTAAAGAGATAAAGTCTTCTAAAATTTAATAAATTGTTTATATTTGTAAAATATATTTTTAAACTTTATTAAAGTTCGCAAGATTAACCAAATTATACAATAGTAAAAAGGCAACACATATTCTAAGAATAGAGTATAAGTAATCACGCAGGTAGAATTTTTTGGACTTTTTTGGTATAGAAAAAAGAGCTAAATGACAAAAGCAGAGACAAAGGAGAAAGACAAAGAGAAAGAGAAAGAGACAGAGAGAGAGAGAGAGAGAGAGAGGGAGAGAGAGAGAGAGGGAGAGAGAGAGAGAGAGAGAGAACTTTAAACTTATAAATAAGAATTGGATCAATTTTCTAAATATTTTTCCATATAGCGTTTTAAAAGTACAAATCAAAAAATATATTTATTTGTCGAATGTAACTGAAAAAAAGTATTAAAAAATCAAGGAAAAGAAAATTTAGAGATTTACTAAAAGAAAAAAAACATAAGGTCTATTTTTTATTGCTGTACTCTGAATTGGTGCAATAAGTTAAAGTGAAACAAACTTATACTTGTATACTTATTTTATTTCAACTTATTGCACTGTGTGTACTAATTCAGAAAGTGCAGCAATAAAAAACAGATCTATAATTATATTCAGTTAACTTGCGATTTTTATGTGTTTATATTTGTTGGACTATTTAACATATATTTTGCGAAAGAATTCTGCTATCTATAGTTAATATAATTAATTTTTAATTAATAATCAAAACTAGATAGATTTCTATTGTTGCCACCATCATTGGATTGCATTCAAATCTTGACAAATCTAAAATTCATTGCCATTCCTTGATAGTCATCTTTCATTGTGTCCTGCATCTTTGAAAGGGCAAGGCATTTATTTAACGCAGATCATTCCTGACCAGTATGCTGTCTTGTATACAAAAAAGAATGTGTAACATGCATTATTCATAATTATTCGCATGCCAACGAATTGAAGTTTGCGCGAATCCGTTTGCAAGACATTGAAAGGCAAACCGTTTACAGTCATATAAGTAACTTTAATATATATTACTTTCTTATTAATTTCTAACAAATAAAAAATAAACAATAAAAAATATAAAATATTAAAATTTTGAATTACGATCAATTTTTAATAAAATATTTATGTATTCTAAGATTGTCAAAATCAAAACTATGTATATACGCAAAATTCATTTATTTCCTAAAATAATTTAATTGAATCATTCTCTTATCTAACATTTGCATCAGCCATGTTTTTGATAAATTTTAGTAATAAATAAATGATGAATGACAATTTCTGCGCGCAGGCGCCATTGCTATCAAGCCGGTCTTTGGGAGTAAACAAAACTGAATCCTGCGTGTGGTTTCGATCAGTCAAGCGGTAACTCCACTCGTCGAAAGAATCTCCTGGCACTCTTATAAAACCCTCATATTTATTTTCGATCGAAAGGCTTGCAGGTTCGCGTCGTCGATCGTTGACTCTCCAGGATTTCCTACGACGAGAAGAGCGTGACGAGTGATCGGCGTTGCTTATTATAATACGAAAATCAAATTAAAATTTTGCGTAATAGACGTTTCAAAATTGTGCAGAGTTATCATCTTGAAGAATTTCTTAGAGGGCATAAAACGGCGAAGAAGAAATTGGAAAAGCTTTGAAAATTGAATATATATATATATGGAGAAACGGTGATTGTTGTGATTTCTTAAACTCACGGTTTCCGGATTTCAATTTATATTAGGTACAGAAAATTTAATTGAAATTAAAAAAAATTATAGAGTAAAATTATAGAACTTAAATAAAATTATTAAGAATCGTAAATATATATTTTACAATTTTTATAATATACAATGTTTCATAAAATAGGCTTTCTTCGCTGTTTCATACAGTTGCTCGGAATTTTTACGCAATGCTTAAACTTTTTATGCTTATCATAAAATTTCACTGTTGTAAAATTAAGCTATTAGAAATAATATTCTCAAATATGTATATTAAATTTTTATAATCTTTATTATCTCCAGATTGCTTTATCAATTTTATGAGATTAATAAATTTTAAAATCTTTCTCTCTTTCTCTCTCTCTCTCTCTCTCTCTCTCTCTCTCTCTCTCTTTCTCTCTGCGTTTTACAATCCTTTGTTACTGAAAAATTTTTATATCCATAATTCAGAGCACTTTCAATTTTAATCTTCTGATCACAATTAATTATTTTTATTATTATTTACTTTCAAATTCCGATTTTCCCATTTTCTGCATTAAGTCACTATTACAAATTATGCACAGAAATGTAAAGTATCTTATTAATTTTATTTCAGTGATCCTCCTTGGAAAAATACTGCAAAAAAATATTGTATACATATGCAAGAATTATTGATGCAAATAACAACAAGAAATTGTACATTTTTAGAAAACGCAAAAACGCAATCAATTCAAATTGCATAATGTAATGCACTTGCATTTATGACAGGAGAAACTTCCATGCATCTTCTGTTCTAATGATCTGAAAGAGATGATTCTAAAATTCTGAAAGAGAAAAAGTGTATACCAAATGATCAAAATATGATTGATGTTAATACTATTACTAAATAGAAACTCGCAGTTGCTTGCGAGGAAGATGAAAATTGAAACTGGCATGTTTTAAAGAGAAATTACTTTTACATTGAATTATAATTAATGTAAGTCAATCGGCAAGGTCAAACAAGTCTGGATACTTTATTAGATTAGTTCTTTACGTCATATTAAGATAAGTTTTTCAGCAAAGTTGAGGAAATAAACGATAGGTGAAATTAAATTCTTAAATTCATACATACTGCAATCATGTTGGCGGATAACGATACCTTGTCAACTTTTGCGTTTAATAAGACAATGATGACCGACGTAGTGACAAGTGTTACACGAAGAAAACATGTAAGTTTCGTGCCTCAACTTGTATTGACTCTTGTCTATACAACTGGCGTCATCGGTAATGTATCTGCGCTGGTCATACTTTTTCATCGAGACAAGGTAATTAACGAAAATGACATCATATATCATATATCATAGTTCATATTAATTAATATAATTTTTTGAATTATAATAATACATTGTAATAACTATTATTATTAATAAAATTATTATTAACAAATCAGAAATTATATATTACATACATTATGATTTTATTTTTCTCAAATAAAAAAATTCTTCTTCCTCTCAATTAATAACATAAAGTATATCTATTAAAGAATTACTTATTAGGTTAATTAAGTTTTCCTTAAAAATATATTTATCTTTAGCATAATTTTATTATCTTCTTAGTTAAAGATAAAAATAATAATCTATAAAAATTAAATCTGAAAAATATATGTATATTGTATTAAATGAAATGTCTTTAAGAATAACATGATTTAATTAAATTCCAGAAATGTTTAAAAGTTTAGTAGAAAAAAAACGCGGAAAATATAACTGAAATACTTTCTTATAGTTAATTATAAAAATATGAAGTAAATAACCGTAAGACATTTGATATTGATATGATAAGTCGGACAATTAAGTTCAAAAAATTGATAAAAAGTTAAATCTTTTTTTAGAGTGTTTTGGAATCTTTTTTTTGTAGAAAAATAATAAGTATAAAATTATACTAAATATATTTTAAACAAGCAAATAATAAATGGTCTAATATTTATTTAAATAAAATATATCAATAATTTAATATAAAAAATATATTTCTATTATGTATAATAATAAAAATATATTTTTATCAATTTAAATCGTTTTAGTGAAAACTTTTGTTATTTTTCTAATAAAAAATTGTAGAGTGATGTTATATATCAACTTATTTCATTTCAGAGAAGAAACCGCAAGCATTTACTGATGTTACGTTGTTTGGCAACCAACGATCTCGTAGCGTTATTGGGGATGTTAGTTCAGATGTATGTTACAATTTATGCGGGTGATGTGACATCTACAAGAATATTTTGCTCTCTTCGAGTTGTTTGGCGACTTTTTGGCCTCTTCAGCGGCTGCGTCGCCATCGTTATGGCAGCGGAGAGATGGTTAGCTTTAACTAGACCCTTTGTTTACCAAAAGGTAAGCCTAAGTTTAAAATAATATCAAGAATTTTTATTTTTAAACCGCATATGTGAGTACACAATCAATACTAGAAATTAAAAACGCCTACGAAGTTGGATCTTCATTACTTTTAAATAATTCAATTTTGAATTACTAATATATACTAGATATGTACTTGCATTATGCATATATACCATATTGTAGTCTTTTCGAATTGCGCACCGAATTGTTTTTCCGGACTATAAACTCAATTAAAACTACTCTAGTAATCGCGAATTAAATTGACAAGCAATTTTTGATAATTTGATGCTACAATCAAGCATCATATTTTAAAGATGTTAATATGTTGAAAAATAATATCGTAATCACTTACGAATTGCATATTGTTTATACAGAAAGGGAATTTGTTCTTTTATATAATCTAAATAAAAAAAATAAAGAAGTTATTTTACTTTATGTAATTTATTGGAAAAATAAATTTTCTTTCTCTTTTATTTTTAATGACAGACCGAAAGTCAACGCACAAAGCATGTTGCCAAAGTAAATCGCTTGTTATGATTCATGACATAGTCTTACTTACTGCGAACGAATTAATGCGTGTGAGAAATTTGTACACGTGCGCCATTCCAAAGCCATTTTACGACGCTTATAGAACGATCGTATTTTATGATAAAGATGGAATAAAAGAAGAAAAAACATTGAGCAAGTTAAAACTGATTTTTGTGAGTTATTACTATATATTGAGGAATACTAAATACTTTCCTGAAATGCTATTCCGACAAATTTTTATTAATAAATTCGAATAATTTCGCGGCTAATTAAGGAGGTATCGATCGCAATACGATAGAAACTGACGTCAATTTACACAGCGCGATCATCTTTAGACGCAGTATCTAAGATTGTAAGTAATTGGAGTTGATTACTGCTACTGTTAGGTCGCACTTAGGACAAATATTGTTAGGTTAAATATTGTTTTTCCCAAGAAAACTCCACCTAATTCAAGTTATTCTCCGGAATGATATTAAAGTAATAATGTGCAACCCACGTTATTTATACATTCTTTCATCAAAACGCGACAGGTGATAGATTAACGAGTTCCTAAATTTATATTTTTAAATATATAACTAAAAAACTGGTCTTAAAAGATTAATAAAACAGATCATATTTTCAATTGCAATATAGTACTTTTAATATTAATTTTAACGATATCGCTTTACGCGTAGATACATGAAACTATAATACAAAATTGCAAGCGAAAAATTCATAAATTTATCAGACACTGATCTGATATCTGGTCAATCTTAGACGTAATTTAATCCGCGAAATAAGTACCGTTTCATCGATTTTGAGAGCAGACGATTGACCTTGAAAATTACATAAAGATTTTGCGCAGAATGATGTTCTCAAAATTCTCCGTATGACGCAGTTTGTTAAAATAAGGCGTCAATGCGAACATATGTTATTTCTTATTCAATGCGAACATATGTTATTTCTCTCATATTTATATTAAAGTTGGTTTACTTAACAAAACTTCAATTATCAGTTACATTATTAACTTACCTTATCCTGATTGTCATGTGTTATGAAAATCATATGTAAGACATTATAAGATAATAAAACTTGGACGAATTGTTCTTTCGAATTGATAATTAGATTATCTTTTTTCTTTTTTATTTTTTTTTTCAAAAGGTTTCTGCAGAACAGAGAATTAGCAAATGCATACATCTAAATTATATATATTAGGTGTTGGAATTAATTCGTAGCGTTTTACAAGTGATGGGAAGTACTTTCATTAATGTATTTTTTAATGCTCATGTGAAATAAATAACATTCTTTCATTAAAAACGCTACGAATTAATTCCAACACCTAATAATAAAAAAAGAAGCAAAAACGAATAGTTATTAGACATGAAAATAGTATAAGATCTGGGATAGAAATTTTAAATCTAAAAAAATATTTTTATAATTTTTCTTATAGTTTCAACAATTAGTTTCAACAAGTAATTAACCAATTTTTTTTTCAAAAGATGTTTGAGTTTTTAAAAATGTATGCATAAAACAATACATATCCCTTATTTTAATGTTAATTGCAACATACCTATTAAAAACTCATCAAACTCGAAAAGAGACTTTGTTGTGTTTCTTTGAGAGACAAATTTAATTTTTGTTAATATTAAAACTCTAATTATATAATTAATTATATAATTAATTATATTCTATAATTTATGTTTGTATGAATATATGGAAAATTCGTAATCCAAACTAGATGAATATTTAAAAATTAATATTAGAGAATTGAATTTAAAGCTTTTACAATAAATCAGCAAAAGCATTATTTCATTCATGAACAATGACATGTAATCTTCTTATAAAATATTTTCTTATAAAAAATTATAAAATTATTTGTTTACAATTAAACAGAAACAGAAATTAATGAAAGTTTACAAGTAAATTTATAAGTAAAGACTATTAATTTCTGTTTATTAGTTCTATTTATTTCTTATTATTTAGTGTTCTTTTTTGTTAATTTATGGCAGTATAAATTAATTTTTCTTCAATCTGTAGTTATTACAAAACAAAAATTGCAACAAAGAGTCGATATCTGCATCGGTATGTCTCGATGTCTTAATGGATAACACGCATGTATCTTTCAGCAGGTGACGTATCCGGTAATTGTTCGTTGCATGTTAGCGCTTTGGTTGATTGCATTAACGATAACCAGTCTTCCGGTTATGGGCTTCGGATTGTATTATAAAGACAAACAATGCGTACGTTATAGAGAGGCCACGGAGCCGAGCGATATAGCTTATGCTTATGTATGGTTTATTTTTGGTGAGTAAATGAGCATATAATAAAAAGAAGAAATTAACTGATTATTAAAAAAGTAATATAATTATAAAGTATAATATAATTATAAAGTATATTTATTCACAATTAGTTGATTATACTATTTTATTAATTTTAATATAAACATATCTCTCAACATTTATATAAATACGTTTCCAATTTTAACGAAAAGGATCCAATTATAAAAAAATTATTTTCAAGTTACTGAATATATTCTAATTCTTTTTAAATTATAGGTACTCTTTTATGTTTGTCAATTGTCTGGTGCAACTTGGCAGTTTCTAGGGCTTTGAGTAAATTAAGTCATCGTACAGTTGCTCTTGGGAGAATTTCCAGAGCCTCATCAAGGGCAAAACCTTTACTGACTATAGCCGGAGTACATACACCACATCGATTAGAAACAGTTACAACTGAAGAAAGAGCATTCGCAAGACTTATGGCTGTATTATCAATATCATTCGTTATATGCTGGATGCCATACATGGTAAGTTTATCGCCTTAATTAATTTATGATTATATAGTGTAAACTTATGACAAAATTGTGTAAAAACAATAATTAATACTAATAATAGATAAACATAAAAAATAAAATAATAATTAAAAATACAGTAAAATAATAAATAACGGAAAACAAATTTTACTGGTAAAATAAATTAATATAATAAATAAATTAATATTAATATCTTTTGTTTCTGCGGCGTATATATCTTTCTGTTTTTTATTATTTTTTATATTTAAATAAGTCATGAATATATGGCTGTATTCGCGGAGCGCACTATCAGCGTTATTGAATCATTCTATTCTTGTTTTACATAATAATGAACAATAGTGCTGATAGGTCTCTACACACAATAGTTCTCTTGTAGTTAAAGGGGAGTCTTTGAAATATAAATTCCTGCCTCTTCCAGTTATATTCTTTTTTATTATTTGTCGCTACAAATATAATATGACCAAATTTTGTCGGGAATAAACTCTACTTTCGGCAATTCTACGAGGGGATCGCGTGATTTGCTTACTGAATACTATTTTAAGCCGATGTTTTCTGTTATATTTACGATGTTTCTCCATTTTCATTTTTTAATAGTATTAAGAGGAAATAAATAATTTTTATAACGAAATGATTCTTGAGATTGCTATACGCGGTGTGAAAAATATCTTGATGATATATTGAATTTTTAAAAAACTATTTTATAACAAGATATTTTTCATATAAAATGTTTTTATCAGAAAAATATTTAAAGATGAAATAATTAAAAAATTACAAAATAAATTATTGGTATAATTTTTGCATTGTAAACAGATAACAATAAGAAGAAAAAGAAAAAGAAGTAATAATAGCAAATAATAACAATATGATAATAAATAATATTAAGAATATGACAATACTAAATAAAAATTCTCATACAAAATAAATGAATTGAGATTTTTCTAAATAAATTGATTGACTTACAGCAAGTATCTTCTTGCCGGAAACGATGATCATTATTATTTATTACATCTAACCAGTACAGAAATATCGCGCGCTTCCGCTAAAAGCGAAGGTCGACAAAGATAAATGATCAATATTTGAGAATAGTTTCACGTACGAGCCATCGAGACATCCGCGAGCCAATATTCTGATCGTCTCTGAATTGATTTCATCCTGTTGATGACGGTTTTGTCAGGTGATAGAAAATTTTACACGCGCGGAGTAAATTAATTAGCAAAATAGATACATATGACAAAAGAGAGACATAATTAAACATTTTTTATACGAATTAAAGACGATTATTGTATATATATATATATATCACATTTTATAAATAAAAATTTTATAAGAATAGGTTTAATACCACAATTGAGAATATCTTTCCCTGTCTTTCTTTGTAAGAATAACGTTCTACCTACAATGATTAAATTAATTTTTTTATTATTTAGATTAAATTATTAAAATTTAAATTATTAAATTCTGTTTATTGTCTTCTCTAGATTTCCATTCCATTGGCTCAATTCGCGATGCATTTACCTAAAACGGCGGTCACTGTAAAATGCATTCGAATTTTCCACATCATAGCCGATATTCTTTTATGCATTCACTTCACCCTGGATCCATATATTTATGTTCTTTTACGAATGCCCCGACCGAGATTTCGATTGTTGAAGCCCCTCTGTAGGATCTGCTGGCCTGATTCATCCTTTAAAAGCCGCTCCAACTCCTTTACAGGTAAGACAATACATGAACATTAATTAAAGTTTGAAAATTATATATCTTTAGTCATATATTACAGTTGATGTATTAACAAAAAAAGTATGTAAATCAAATTATATAATGCAAATATCAATTTACGTTATTAAGAGTTACTTCATAAGATCATCGTAGTAAAAAATAAAATAATTAAATATAATGAATATAATAAAGTAGAAAAAAATAGGATTATAGTGTTGATAAGAGAAAAAATAAAATTAAAATTAGTAAAAATTAAAATTTACTGCAGCAACTGTCACAAAAATGATTTTATGCAACAGGTACGATCGATCACCAATGTAGCACTAATGGTCCACCCACACCAAATACTGCTCCATCAACTCCAGTTAGCGAAGAGCACGATCTGGCTACAGCATCTCTCTGAGATCGGCCTATGCGAATGATCTTCCTAAAGCGATTGAAAAATCACGTGTAATCCACGCGTAAAGCTTCGAATCGCTTCAACTGGAAGACATTTGCACAACTTTTAATTAACTCCATTCATTTGCATAAAGCAAATGAAAGTGATGTTGATTTTCTGTACGCAATATCATTTGACTTAAAAATTAAATAAAAAAAAAAATTTTTAAGTAATTGGTATACTTAAATACGTTTATTTGTGCAAGTTTCTAGTCAACAACGAAAGTGCGAGAATGAATGACGGAATACAATTAATCGCGCAAATTACCAAAGTAATGTAACGTGACTTAATAAAAAATATCTTACTAAAAATTCAATAGGATGAGGATAAAAATGACAATATTTTGGAAGATACATCTTTTTTAATGTAGTATACGAAATATAAAGTTCATATACACGCTCTTATAAAAAATAAAAATAATAATTTAAAAAATTTTCATCAAAGTCACATGTTTGAAATTATTATTCAGTTTTGAACGCAATATACCGTGAGGGAGAAGTCTATTATATGTATTTCTATACTATATTCCATGTTGTGTGTGCAATTTAGAAAGTAGAAATATCGTATATTTGTAAACGACTTTATTTTAAACGAATATCGTTATTTGTACATAATATCATACATACATATGTTAATGTACTTTATGTATGTCGCACAACGTCACGTAGCACTTGCGCGTTTAACAACTTTCAAATAAACGTTAATCCGAAATTATCTAGATCACGACTCACCTTCCGTTTTCTATAACAGACATACATCCACGAATATTTTCGTGTACAAAAAAGAATAGAACGCAAACATACACTTCGCACTCTCTGTGCAGCATCTAAAATATCGTCACGTCGCGCCAATAATGATCAAAATGTAGCAAAGCGCAGCGCGAGATAAATCAAGGATCGAATGAAATTGAAGTATATAATACAAGTATACAATTATGTCGGCAGGTAACTCGCTGTTAGCCACCGATAATGTCGAAAATAAGTTACCGTCGAAAAGTCGAGTCGCTCGTAAGAAATATACACATCTCAAATGCAAGTTTAACTAAAATTTGTATATATATATGTCCGCGTATGCAGGATGTAACATTGTAGTCGCTTGTAGAGAAGATTGTGATTTATTATGATCGTTTATACTAATGTTGTATAATGAATTTGTAAGAAATAAATAAATATTTGCATAGATATATATGCTAACAATAAACTACAACATAACATTATCTACGTTAAAATTATGATTTATAGACAGATATTGATTGCTTTTAATAAAGAAAATTTTTTTGTTACATTTAATATTATCAATGTGTATATTAAATCAGGAAGAATAACGTCTTATATATATGACTTGCTTCTGATTTGATAATAATCAATTTCAATTATAGTTAAAAATTACCATTGCATCTTTCGTAATTATATATTACACTTGTTCTCCTTCTTCGCGACGTTTTATTAAACCCTGCATATTTTGGAGCTTGGAGCTCGGTTCCTCGGAGCTCGAAATTACACTCGATTATATATCATTCATAAACGTACATACACATATATTTTTGTTTGTATTAATTTGACAGAAAATTTATATAATTTGACAATCTTTTTCTGACAAAATAATCGTTTTTATGCAATAAACAAGTGCATTCTAGTTTTAACATTACAACTGATATATGTACAATAAAGAATTGGCGAATAGTAGAATGGAAAGATCGTGAAATTGCAAAAAACGATAAATATCATAATTTATTTAAAAGATCCTAAAAAGATCTGTTTGTTTTAAATACAACAAAATAATAATAAGGTATAAAAAAAATTGTGTAATATAAATAACAAATTAATTCTTAACATAATTATTCAATTTATAAATTTGTTATTTGCTTTTCACGCAAATCAACTCATTTTTATATTGCAACAAATTAAATATCGATTAAATCTACAACGCCAAGTAAGTCACTGCGTTCACACGGAATCGAAGTAACTGTTTGGCCGTTGCAATAATCGCATGATAACAAAGGCTGTCAAAACATTAATAATTACATACATGGTCTCGTATACAGTTATTTCGAGATTCATTATCATTTAATTATTGTCACAGGTATGTTGTATGTTTATTAAAAAGTTAATTATTTAAATTACTTGCGGTTATATACTCAAACAGAACAATAAGTCATTATGATATCAAAATGATGTCAAAATGGCTCCAAAATGATCATTAAAAGTTATTTTTCAATCATTTTCGATTTATTTTAATGTCATTTTGACGTTATCATGATTTGTTGTTCTGCTTGGGTAGACTTTGTTGCACATTTCTGTCAGGTTCAAATTCATCTTGAATTATAAATGTAATTTTAAATTATTATTCAACAAAACATTAATTATGAAATTTTATAGAGGATATAGACGATCAAATCATCATAAAACAGTAATGAACAATTCTTTTGGAATTATTTATTTCTCTTTGTTCCAATAGAATTATATATTTCATTATATATTTTTCTCATTATAAATTATGTAATAATTATTAAACTACTTAAAAATAAATTCAAAATAAATAGCCAAATAGTTATATCCGGACGAATTATTAAATAGACAAATAAATATATTCAAAGAATAAATCAAAGATTGTTTTATCAATGATTCCTTACTTAAAATAATTTTGTTTAATCAAATATTGAAAAAAACCAACGTTTGAAAATATAATCGTCTTTAAACATTCGTCACAGTTAAGTTTATAAATTTACAACAGATTTTCATATATTGTAATAATGATTATTTTATAAAGCTCATAGAAAAAAGAAGAAGACATATATGATGAACTTTGTGACAGAATTATCGGCACTTCTATTGGCTTGCGATCGTAAATTTGTTTTTACTGACTTGTAGTTTTAATTAGAAGATAATGAAGTTCACAAACACGCACGCACACAAACTGCACTTTTTACGCGCGCGCGCGCGCGCAGAGAGAATATAAACAGTCACTTCTAATATGCGAAAGCTTCAGATTTTTTTATTCCTCATCTCCTTTAAATCTATCTATTTTAGACTTCAATGCACTTGATGTATACGAACTCGATAAACTCTTAAACAATTAACACGAACACATCGAGTTACACCATATTATATCACGTACTGGAAATAATAAAGTACGTCGATACTTTCGCAATCAATCGACAAATGAGGAGCGAAATTTATTCTCATTTTTCTCTTTTTTTTCTTTTTGGCACTTCATTTGTAAGAAATATAGATCTCTATATCTATATCTAATTAATGTAGGCCAGACTTAATACATATACACATATAAGCTCGATTCAACGTCCAGGTACAGTATTCCATCGATTTTTTAACGTCGATAGTTTTTACCTGATCATAATTCAGTCCAAAATGGAAGATCTGTTTTATTTAGGCTGTGTTTCCAAAATTGACTGCCAATACTAAAATCTATACGTAACATAAACTACAGATTTTTATATAGATACTGGCAATAAATTTTAGAATACAACCTTAGTAACACTTTCTTGATTTTTTGATAATTTTTTTCTTTTACAGTTTGATTATATTTTTTGTTCCATTTTGAACGTGTAAGATATTAGAAAGTGTAGCTAAAAAAAAACACGCGCACGAATCAAACTAACCCGAACGATATAAACACCTAAAAAGCATCATAAAGACTTAAAAGAGATTCCATCCTTATCAATCTCATGAACATTTTTTAATAAACGTTCTTATAGACGTTCTTCGGATCTTTATATTGTTTTGAAATGTGTTATTTTAACATATGTACCATTTTCGAGACTATGTCTTCATGTGTATAGCAAACATACATTGACATCAAAAATTACATCAAGGATCGGATTTTATCATTTCCAACATAAGATTCGATCCCACAAAATTCGTTCGGTTAATTAATAATTTACCAAAGGTACGTGCTCAAGCTGTAGAGAAATCAATCATGTTTAGATCAGAGCTGGGATTTAGTTGCATATTTCGGCCGATTTTCAGCTTGGCTTCTGCCCCTCACTTCACCAACCCGCGCGAGTTAGTGAGGGATAGGAATCAAGCTCAAAATCGGCTGAAATGTGCAACTAATCCCAGTTCTGGTTTAGACTATATACAGATATCGCAAATATAAATCAAGATAAATATCTATATTTTTTTCAATTATTATTTTTAATGCATACAAAAACAAATTGCTAATAATTTAACAATGTAAAGGAAAAATGTTTCAAACGTTCAAATCTAAACATCATGTAACATTTTTTATACATTAATGTCCAAATAATTTCGGATATGTGATATTTAAGAAAACGAAAAAAAACCCACGGCCATCGAGCACTCATCGTTGGTAAATGATCTTGCGTCAGACCGACGTGACTGATCATGGTCAGAAATAGCAGATTCGCTCATAAATTGCACAACGATGATAAAGACAAATTCGTGATCGTTCTCGATCGGTCGGACTCCTGTACGAACCGATACTTCCTTATGTCTTGAGAGTAATGCAGTTCTCGCATCTTGCTCTTGATCCACTCGGCTAATATCAACCAGAGAACCTTCCCGCGTTCCCTGAAAACCCGGTGCGCCGATGCGCCCTGATCGGCCATGATCAGGCGACGACGACGGCGTCCGCCTACGTGCTGCACATACAACGATTCCCACGGCGTGTCATGCCGGTTTTCGTTTACCGCGACCCTTGTCTGCAATATAGATTAACTTCGATAGATTATCCTCTCCTATGATTTATTTACAATGTCTATAAATACAAAGATCCATCAAGATTGAACATGCTCAACTAATAAAGTCTTTCTAGGATATAGCATCTAACCTACTAACAATCTATCAAAATTCATTCTAGCGTACGTATAATTGTAAATTATAGTAGTGTTTAAAATTATTGATAATTACTGAATTTATTATGACATTGATAAATGTCATGATATCCTTTTTTTTATATCTTTTAAAATATCTGCTTTTTATGCTTTTAACAAAATTATAAAATTAATAAATTACCAAATGTCTTATAATAATCGTGGTAATCACTTAGATATTATGAAAAATTTCAATACGATTATATTAGACTTATTTCAATTTATTTTTTGCGACAGAATAAAATTATATTTTTATTTCAATATCTCGTCATGCTATTTTGGAAGCACATTTTTATTTAAGCGTGTCTTTGAAAATGACATATATGTATACATGAATTTCAATAAATAAAAGAATCTTGTTATGTCAAGAAATAAAATTATTTTAGATTTTCAGAAACAAGAACATATAAAAGAAAAAAAAAGATAAATAAAGTTTTATGACGTAATAAAATTATAATAAGATAAAATCACTGTTACAGAAATACAAATAAATATATAAGTATATAAGTATTACAAACAAATTGTAAACGTTTAAATCCTACTGGAATAGAAATAGATTTCATGTTTAAAATTTTGATAAAATAATGCATACTTACTAGAAGTAAAGTGGTTACTGTATCATCCTGAACTTTGTTCAGCATGATAAAAAATTTTCTTTAGTGTATAATATCAATAAAACAACTTCTAATGCAGTAGCCAATTAACAAAATTAAGCCGAAAAAGAAAAATATAAAACTGTCTTGATGGAAAAAAACTATACTTCAAATATATTTTTTTCAAATAAATAATAAATTTTCTATAAAAAAGAACAAATTTCTCTATAATACAAATTTATTCAATCTTCTTTCTTTTGTACACATAACAGGCATAAAAAAATATGCAGTATAATTACAGTGTGTCATATATGTTATTTAATGATTGATTTACACGATTATCTATTTTAAATTTCATGGCAGAACATTTGTATCTTTTATCTGGCATTTTTTTGGATGTTTTACCTGGGGTCGTGCTACATTGTATCACACTTTCCACAGCAGTAGATGGTTCGTGGAGTCCTCGCGACCAGCCTGCAACTCGGCCGAAGCTTGAGGTCCGCGGAAGTCCTCATAACCGTCGCCGCCGGATATCACCAGGAGTTTACCACGATTGATGTTGTTCTGCTGCGTTTTATTCGATTTCAATGAATAACGATTCACCTTTGGACGAGGGTCCGGTTTCGAGGGATTCGGTGTTTCTACACAGGTGAGAAAACGCACGTGTCCTGTGTGTCCGTGAGGAATTCCTGTGCAAAACATTACAATTTTATCATTTGATTTAGCAAAAATTTCCGAAATCTTACGATTTAGTGAATGTAAAGCATATAAGTTTCAATCTTTCAAATTTTTAGTCGCAATTTCAATAAATTAATTGTTAAAAATAATATCTCGTGCAATTTGTTCTCAAAATCTTTATAATATACCGATTAGTTTCCTATTTATGACGAAATTTTGATACACATATGTATCAGTTATATATAACAAATCTGAGAATAATTAATATTTTAAATAAGATTTGTTTTCAAGTAAAGAAGGAGTATCAATTCGATTACTTAAATAGTAATTTTTCGGATTTAATAAATTTCTACTCTAGGTTTTTTTCTACTCTAGAACTTAGAATGTCTTCTTCTCATTTCTAATTATGAATGGGAAAAATATTTTATAAATCATATCTTTTATTTTTTTTTTTGAAGAAAGTATATACAAAATACTTATTTATTAAAAGTTATTAAAAATAACATGTGCAGTTGTGAATAGAATACTTCTTACATATTTTCTTTTTCTCAAAAATCTTGCGAAAATTTATTTTCCTTGTATCAAATATTTTATCAAAAGTATGATTAATAGAAATGACAGAAATTGCATGGTCATAATAGGGAGAAAAAATATTGTGACAGATAATTGCTCAAAGTTAAAAATAAGTTGTATTTTTTAATAATTAAAATTAAAATAGTAAATAAAAAACTTGTTAAACCCCCCCTTAGATACGCCCAGATATATATATATATATATATATATATATAAATATAAATATAATATATATATATACATGTATATGTACATAATATGTATATTCACGCAATGATGTATGTTTGGATGTACGCGTATGTATTTTAATACGATGAAAAAAACATGACATTGATCGATTGCTCCTGTATCCTTCCACGTGGATGGAGATCGCGCGCGATTTGGGGTGTCAGCCAGCTTTCTAATTATATCGCGGAGCAATAATAACGACGACACAGGCGATAGAATATGACGTCAATACGCACCAGTCACGATCGGTGGCTGCGACATCCTCTGAGTGGATGGCTTTATATGGGGAATTGGCACGGTGAGCAGCACGCCAGCACTCGTGCCGATCCAAAGTAACTCGTTGCAAGCCAATAGTGCGGTGACCCTGAGACAGGCTGCCTTGTGTTGCCGAATTATGTCATCACAACCTGCAACAAGTTTAATGCTTCCGTTAAAATAAATGTCGAACTTTATCTCTTGGAACTCGTTTTTAAGGTTTCTACTAATCAGTTAATTAGGTTCATATATTATTCATTTCAATATATTTGAGAGACAAATATGTCATACCTTCATTTATTTTAATATCTTGATGTTGAATAATTAATGTTAAATAATTGATATTTTAAATTAATTAAATATTTATTATTTACATAAAAATTAAATTCTAATTTAACGAGAAAAGACAATTTTAAATTAATAAGAAGTTTACGAAATCCTAAATATACCATTAAGCTGTATAAAATTTTGTTATTTTAATTTATTCTTTTTAATTGACCCCCTCTCTTTATTTATTTGATTTATTCACACAGTAACTGGATTATTAACTTATTACAATTGTCCTTTTTAAAATTGTTTCTTTAAATTTATCTATTAATTTAATTGGATATTCGATTATTCAAGATTTGAGACTTACTGGCAAGCATTTTGGTAACAGCTGGCGCGATGTTGATATCGGTTAGGCATTCGTATGTACCGGAATGGAAAAGCCTCAGCACAGCGCTATTGTGTAAGGAAATCCAAACGCCTAAACCTCCAGAGTTTGCCATACAAGAAACAGCACGACTCGTATCGCTGCTTACAGTGAACGTGTGTTCGATATCCAGGGTATGGGTATTCAAAACTTTAACACTGTTGTGACACCCGCACCAAAGTTTCCCGGAGACTGATAGCATTTTGGTCACCGGTGATGCTACTGTCCCGACGGACACCGTCGTTGGATCCGGAGTGTTCCATCCACCGACTAGAAGCAAAAAAAAAGAAGAATCAAATAAAACAAAGAAGAATAAAATTTGATCACTCTCAAGATTATTTTATTGCTAATTACGAAAAAAATTATCAAAAGTTAGCACATACTATGGTCCCGAACGTAAACGGTGATGTCTCCGTTGGCAAGAGAAACGAACACCTTGTTATCCAAATATCTGAAATCACGAAGCAACCGCGAGAGTTTAGACTGTAATCGTGGAAAAGAAATAGAAATAGACATATAGAAATAGAAATAGTATTTCTATCTATCTGATATAATAATAAAATAGACCGGAACAACTTACATGATGCAATGTACGCTGCTGCCGTGCTGTATCTTCACTTTGTTTTTCTTAATCCGAATGTTATCGTTGCAATTATACACATGAATGCAGCCGTCCTCAGTTCCTAGCCACATTGTGGGCTGATTCGCATCCTCTTCCGTGATAGTATTATCAATACTCGATACATCGCCGCTCAGCGTCACACTACCTGTGTCTGCGCTTGGAATGTCGTCCGAGTCCGAATCATCAGAGCTCGAGCTACTGCAAAATGCGCGAGCAAAGATAAAAATTAAACAGAAGCAACGTTAAAGTAAACGATTCATTCTTATATTCGCAGTCTTCTATTCAAACTACGATTACTCTGAGGATAATTTATGACCAACAATTAAAATAAACTTTAATATAATTAATTAATTTTAAAATTACTTTAAATATTAATTAATATATTGAGTTATAAGTATACACTGAGAAAAAAAAATTTGTTCAACAAACTAAACACATTTAGTTGTTTGCAGATTTGGTTAATTCAACGAATTTTATTTAATTAAATTTTGAGTTAACTATAAGACATGAGGTGTATTAACTGAATCAGTGTTCCGAATATTTATGTTTAACATAGTGAAAGAAGAATAATATGATCATTATTAATAATATTTGCCATTCTCAATAAATCATAATAGCTGATTATAAACCGCTTAATATTGCCAAATCTCAAATATCATTATTTACGTGTCAGTCGCGATTGCCGCGGGAGAAATATTACCTGTCTAACTGTATGTTACCGCCGCTAGCATCTACGTCTTGCACCGATATGCTTATACTATTCTTGCTGTTAACGAACGGACTGTTGTTCGACATGCACAAGTTTGAACTGAAAAAAAAAAAACATTTTAAATTCATGTTCTCGTATCTCTCTCCATCCGTTGTTTAATTACATATCTTGTCGTTAATTCATAATATCAAATTCCTGTCTTATCACATCGATCTTACCCAGGCGTGCACGCGGGTATTCCAGCGACGCAGAGTATCCTGGCGTTACAGACTCCGTTGCACGATGTTACTTGCGGTGGTTCCGGGCTCAAACTCAGCACGCACACCTGACCGACGTAACCGTCGCTGTTACATACCCAGACATCCTTCGATCCCTGTCCGTTCGCTAACGTCGGCGCCGCGCAAGTAAACTGAAGGCCCGCTCGCGTTTTCCTGATGGGCAAAGGCCCTACGAATTCAGGACACGGTCTCCTGTCAGCTGATAACGCTGTACACAAAATGAGAAAGCACTTGAAATTATCTTGTAAAGTTTATTTTTATTTAATTAATAAAATAAAAGATACAGATTTGAAAATTAATTTGTAAGAATATAGTTTATACTCTCTAAATTCTTTGGAGTGGAATCTTACTCTAAAGAATGAAAATTGAATCAATCAAGAGTAGTTCAATTTTCGATCTTTAAGAGTGAGATTCCACTCTTCAGAGAGTTTCATTCTAAAAGTTTTAGAAAGTACGCATGTTTGTACTTCAATTTTGAACTATCATAAATTACAAAATATTTTGTAATTCGGTTGTGTATTGTTAGAATCGATAATCAATATTTTATTAAACAAAACGTCATATTTATTTTTGAATCATTATTTAACTTTTACATATACCTCTTCATTCATTTAACCTTTCGTTTAATATTTTATTTTTAAAATATTACTTTTGAATAAAAATTCATAAGATACGTAATTGCATGATTAAATCATTTATCTATTTGTAAAATATTCGATGTATCTAAAAATTTATGTTGGTTATATTGCTTCATCGAACGATATAATAAAAGATATTATATTTAGAATATATATTAATACTAATAAATCATTTTATCAGAGATGGCTTTTTTAACATGGAATGTTCGACGTGAAAAGGTAAAACTACTCACCGAGCTTCTGTTTGGCTTCATTAAAGCTCTCCTCCCAACTCGCACGCTTGTCAGGTTTCGCGAACATGACGGATATATTCTCGATCCCAGCTCTACAAACGAAGTATATAAGTGTAATCATAAAAGTGAGTCACATTGCTACCGCGATCGAATCATTATAATTTAGGAATTCCATTTTGAGCACGCGTAATAGAAACGTGATCGAAAACAATTTTCTGAAAATGATCAAAGGATCTCACGATGTTAATCTTGTAATATTAACTTGTAATGAAACGCTTTTCCATTAATACCTCGTCAAACTTATTTATCGTCAAATTCATTTATCGTCATCAATTTCCTTCAATGACTATTACACATAAATTGTAAAATAATAAAAATGTAAACATTATAAACTTGTATATTTTCTGTAGCAAGAATTTTTACTCTATGTTGCAAAGACTGTACTTTTACTTTATCTTGGCATATGCAGCAATTAAGGATTCGAGCATAGTCGCAAGCACTACTTTAGAACTAATTATATCATTGTTTCTCTAAGTTTCTCATTATATATTTCTTTGTCTTGCTTAATTTCCAAGAAACATACATTCACACTTACTGAGTATTGAGTGTAAGTTCCAAGCAAGCCAACTGCGAATGCGCCGCGTTTCTTTCTGCCAATTGCCGCTGGGCCTGACTTAGCATATCCTTGATAAGGTCTTCCAACTGTTGCTTGGCACCATGCAAAGTTATGGCGAGTTCCTGCAGCTGAGTCAACTTTGTACAGTCTTCTCGGAGATAGTCCACTTCGCGCGCCATTCGCCTTAAATTTTCGTCTTTGGCTGGAAATGATATTAGGGTAGTCTCAAGTTCGAACGATGAGTAAGATACTAAATTTGTGTCTCTACGATACCTTTCATTACTTCGAGATCATCCAGTGAGATTCGCATCAACATTTTATACTTATTTGCGTCAAGCAGACCGACCAGACTGTTCGGACACGTGCTTCTGTGAATTTTTATCTTTCTTGTATTTTTATTGACATACAAATTTTCTATTTACCTTATATTCATGCATAAAAATTAAAAACTATTTATCTTGTAAAAAATCATATAATACGTAGATCATTTACAAATTAGTTTAAGAGAGCTTTAAATAAATGTTTGGTAATCTAACAAAATATCTTTACACTTTATGTATTAAACTTTTTTTTATTAAAATGCTAGATGAAATAAGCTCAATTTAAATAAATAAATTCTCAAAAATATTTATTTTGTCACACTGTTAAGTAGAATATTATAACAATTGCACTGTCTTTGTTATTAAAATATATTTTAGATTAAATTTGCTTACGTTGACGGTTTTCTTATTGTGCCGCTTCTGCGCTTGATGCTGGTGATGACGAGAAGATCGGAGAATAAAAATAAAGCCCGTTCCTTCCGTGTGCCCTGATTCGATGCTATGGTGACCAGATCGTGTCGGACGAAAGCTCTACGGCAAAGAAAGCGGACAACGTGTCACACGATGAATTCGATGAATCTTTTTGTCGCGTCGTGGCCAGTTTCCGCTACAGCACGCATCATTATCGGTAATCAATACTCCGATTCTGATGGCTAAATAAGTCCAGTGGAAAAACTATGTAACGCGTATGAGACGATTGGCACAGATTGAAAAGCACGCGAAGTAGGACGACGTTTCTGTCACAGCAATAGTCGATAATTTATTGGAAAACGTTATTCAAAATGCTCTATAGAAGCAATACGCATCTTTTTAATTATTTACATTCCTAGTAATCAATTCAAATGACTATTCTATAAGATTTTTGTTACAATAACATATAATAATTTTTACATTTATTCAAATATTATAATATCAATATCATGAATTAATGATATTGTGATAGCACAAATACCTAGTAACTGCAATTATTATTATAGCTTGACTTAACAAAAAATTATGTCGCTTATACTTAATATCTAAAAACAAAGAAAATATGAATGATAAAGTATGACTTTAAAGTATACTCCAATCCAGTTTGTAAATTGAGTGATTGATTTTATAATTTGTAGACTCATTTCCATTCTTTTGTTTTCCGGTACGCTTTAACGAAATTGAGTTTCAACATTCTCCGTCAACGAAAAAATGAGAAAACGATTGGAAATTATCTTCCCGTCGTAATAAATCGCATTATACGATCGTTGTACATAAATTAAAGGTATTACGTTGCAAAATAATCATAAATCAATGCCACATGTCGATTGTAAATCCGAGACCAGTTGTCTTCAGAACTGAACTACCATCCGCATTCCGCGATTAGTGTAAAAATTACAAACTAATATCAGTTTGCTGATTATTATTACCTGTCGTTCGTTACGATACCGGCGAGACCTTCGACAAGGGCCTGGACCTCCCTCAACGTCGTCTGCTGCTGTTCCCATTCGAGCGATTCCCTTTCCGTGCAGTTGATCTTTACAACTAGCTCGTGTACTTCTTTCTGCGCAGCCTGCAGCAACTCGTAATCAGGATGTGTCGGATCCGTGTGTTTTAGCAATCTCTGGATCAACAGTTCGTACCGCGGGATTTTCTGTACTGGTTTGATCAGCAGCTGGTCCAGTCCCAGCTTACCCTTGTGCTCGCGTTCCATTGTCTAATCATAACAAAGTGTGATTTATCTTTCATTGTCTAATCATAACAAAATGTAATCTACCTTCTGGGAACTTTTTGTAATTTACTTCGAGTAAATTTAAAATGAGTTAAACTAAGCAATAATAGTTATTAGATTCTGTATATAGTCACAATAATCTCATAATGATCCAATCGAAATCTTACATAACGATATAAAGAATTTAATTTTTTTAAATAAAATGTAATGTCGCTTTTGAAGAAAAAGCATTTTGAAGAAATATATTATATATTACATGCGTATATCAGACTTATAAGCTCTCTATGTCATGAATAACAAAAATAACTTACAATTAGCGAAATCACTAATTTTTATGTGCTCTTGGATAGAACAAAGTCGTATTAAGTTATAAAATGTCATGACTCATTTGATATTTAAAAATGAACGTATAAGTGTCAAATAAGGTCAGCATGATATTCTTATAATATTATTGTGATTTCAGTGTTCTATTTAAATTCTATTACAAGATCAACAATGATTAAGTACAATGATAATTTCGAGCTTGACAGTTTAAGCACGTTTAGTGTTTAAAACGGTCGATACTTCGTAAGCCCCGAGACGCAAGTTGCCAAGTCGAAGATACATCCAGCCTCATGGGAATCTAAGCGGTAAGTAGACGACGGTGACACCGGCAGTCAAGTAACAAGTTAATTATATCGATAAAATTATGAAAGGTCAGGTTTGATCGCGACGCTTTAAGAAGCGACGTGGAATGAAAAAGTTTCGTATTTAATAATAACTGTCGCGTTATGAAGAGAGAAAGATATATATATATATATATATATGTGTGTATATGTATATAAAGAGTCACAACGGATAGAATGTGCAGCGTACCTCGAGAAATCGTGCGAAGGCCGGCTTCGCTTGGCACGTTGTTTTTATCGCCTTCCTCGCAGACTTCCAATTGTCCAGAAACAGAGTGTATGTCTCCAGCACCACCGGCTTCGTGAACTACAAAGCGACACGAACTCTTTATATATCTTTGCATTACCGGTGAAAATGTATATCATGCACGAAACGCAATTCTTAAAAAAAAAGTGTTATTTAAAATAAAAATATTCAACTATTGCTTAATCTTTCGTCAAGTTAAGGATGTATTATGGAAATTATATTTGAATAAAAGTTTACATAAAATAAATATTATTTAAATAGATTCGTGTACTCAATGTTCGATTTTTAATTAAATATATTTCTCTCTCATTATTTCATCTAAAATATTTGAGATTCAGATTATTTTGCAATATATATATTTTGCTAAAAGATTTACCTCAAAAATGTAAGTACGGCACATTTCTTGTTTATTTTTAAATAATCAATAAAAAGCTTAAATCCATGATACAACATGTTGTACAAATGCAGGGTGCGCAAAATTCGGAGATAAGAATTTGTTGAACTTAACTTTATCCTCTCTATTAAATAATAATAAAATAAATTCGAAGTTACGCAAAATTGATTCTGTCAAAATTTTTTCTGTCTATAATACTTATTAATTGCGCGCCAAATTCCAATACGCTAGAATTAATTCACGATGACCATGCTCGAAACAGAAACGACTTGCGTCTCACGTTGTATTTTACTTTTTAGAGAAAATCCTGAAATATCACAGCATCGCGGAACAATCGCTGTAAATTTATACATGGTGCACGGAAAAAATGCGGAACGCAAATAAATATGTTTTCAAAGATAAAAATATTCCGTGTTTATGTAAGGGGTGGTATGGCCGCGACGTTGGTCGATTTATTAACGTGGATCGAATAGAAGAACGCGCCGCGAATTAACTGTACGGTGTCTGTCGATTCTGCTGGCGTCCTGGGAATCTTAACGGCAAAGGAAAACGAACACTGTTGCGCGTGTAATTTATTACGTGTCCGGCTAAAGATATTTGTGCACCTAGTAACAATGTGAACTTACCACATCGAGGAAGACATCGCCGATCGTCTGCCTGAGTTCCCAGGTGTCCAGTCGCCTACGTAACTCCTCCAAGAATATCTCGTGATGACTGAGAAGCGCAGGGATCTAAAATGCGCAAGTATTTCCCTTGGACAACTTTATTTTTGATTAATAGAGATGCAATCAAATAACACTTCACACGAGATCAGGCCAGAAATGTAAGAATCGATTAAAACGTGAATCTAACAGTAGAGAACTGACTATTATGTCTGAATTTATTATTATAATATTTTCACTATAAACGTATATATAATTTATATTGTAAATGCATGAACTGGAAATTGTAAAAATTTATACAAAAATATTATTAGGACTAAGATTTTCTTTGGCAATCTATATCTATCTTCGTTTTCTTTTATCAATTTTTACTTGTTATTGTTTATATTAAAAAGTAAAAGACAGATAACAAGAGAAGTAATATAATTTTAGCTCAATTTTTATGCTGCTTTTACATTTTATAATATCCTGTTAATAACATTTTTTATCTTCAATAAAGTATAATTTATATAAAAAATGTATAAATTGAAAATTATAAAAATTCACACAAAGTATTATTACAAACAAAAATTCTCTTTGACCGTCTATTGTTCTTTTCGTTTATTTCTATCAATTTTATTTATTATTGTTTACATTAAAAAATAAAAGACGTATGATATATCATATAATATAATAAACTGCACTCGCATATCCTAATTATATTATCTAATAATAATGCCTACATATATTCCAGTATTATATACAAATATACAAATATCAATATTTTATGTGCAAGAAATTTAAGCTCTTCTCCAATAAATGTCTATAACAATGAATTATTATAATGATCTCTACTACTTTTTGAAACAATTCATTAATAATTAACAATTTGTACATATAACAATTTGTTAATTAATCATTGATTAATTAATTTTAAATGAATTTTAAAAAATTGAGCAGTCAATGGTGTTCACTATTCGCGCGAGATCGATCAACTTCATGGTTAGATTTTAGTCTTAAATCTTTGGTCAGTCGAGAGATCGTAAAGCCCTCCTTCCGTCTATATACAACTCGACGCAGCATTTAAAACATAACCCTGCGAAGAGAGAGGAGTTCCTTGGTTCCGCGGAACTTTCCGGATGTTGAATTATAACCCGTCGACGAGGCATGGATTTATGCACACGGAATAAGTGCGACGTACATACTTTTAACGACGAAAATACGAAAATAGTCTCACTTATATCTTATATCACATTTACCTGATAAAATATCTCATCGACTGTTGCGGCATCCACCAGACCGGCATTTTCGGGGCTTTTTAGGGGCTGTAAATATTTCTGAAACATATTAAAAATATTGTGTTTATGATACTTTTCTCAAATGTGTGACAATAATCTCTTCATCTATTAAGGTGAAAATATATTATAATTAAGTTAAAAATATTGTTAATATATTTAAAAAAGAATCCTCTGTTTTTTTTAATTAACAGTATTGTTACTTTTAAGTAAACAAAGAAATTTATATATTAAATTGTCTGCAGTTATTCGCAAACGGAACAGGATTACTTAACTCTCAATAATTTTTATTTTTTTAGCTTTGCTATTACTTAAGCTTAAGAGGGTCTACATTATATCAAAAAGTGTTTGCACGCGTATTCTCAGCAGACCTTCGGGCTCAATTTCGTGTCCTTCAAGCCGAAGGAGATTCTGTAAGCTTTAGATGCTAGAATTTCAATGCCGCGAGAAATGAATTCAATTCAATTAACGCCAACGCGTTGATACCGTAATCCACCGCGGCAAAAAATATTTCCCGCGGTTTATTTGTACGCTGATAGCTCCTTTCCTATTATTTTTCTAGGTCGCTTCGATGACGTAAAAAATGCGGAGCCCCCAAGGCCACTGTTAAATAATCAGCAAACGTGCCGACAACGGTTCCCGTTGTGCGGTAGCCGCGTTGTTTATAAAATATGACAATCAAACCGGTCGTACACACCGTTACGGTGACGCTTAAATTTCGGCGTAACGCTGGATAAAAATCGCCTAGGATGACTTTTGAAGAAACCAGCACGCCCTATTTTGGAAGCGTAAATAGTAGACAGAGAGAACAAGTTCTTACTTTAATCCTATTAAATGTGACCAGATAACTGACTATTATCGATAGCGATTTAAAATTGTTATTATTATAATATAATTTGTCCATTTTGATAAAGAATGAATGTTCCTATAGTCTAACTTTATTAAATTTGAATCCCTTAGAGGAGAAACAATTTGTTCAACATGCATTGTAATTTTTTCATATATAATCCTTTTTATTTTAAAAAGAGAAATTTTAAAAACTTTATTTCTTTAATTAAAAAAATTATATTATTATATTATATTGTTATTACTATCAGATTAATAAATTGTAATGTAAATTAAAATATAAATATAAGAATGTATCAACAAAATTTGAAAAGTAATCTTTATATATAACATATATAAATATTAACATATATATATATATATATATATATATTTACACATATATATATATATATTTATCTATATTTTGTATATAAAAGTATTACAAAAGATGTTTTTCATTCAGGATGAAAAATGAAATTTTGAAGACTTATATATATGAATCCATAATTATTATTATAAAATGATTATTGATAATAGACAAATTGATATCCGTAATAATGATAGGCATCCTCTTATCATAAAGTACCTATTATAGTAACCTGATAAAATATCTAGTAATAACTTTTAGATAATATATATGTACATATCAACTTTAATTCAATAATTATATCGCATTGCGAACATACAAATAACGTAATTAGTTAAAACAAAAATCGGTCTTATCATTTCTGCAATCAATGTTTGTCTAGATAGCTTTTATTAAAGCGCCGACAGCAATCTGTGCAATTGTACAGGCGCACGTTGCACGTAATGTGACTTGCGTCTCACACGTGTTCCGACGTATTTCCGGTCACGAGCGACTCATACATGTGCTCGAAAAAGTTCCATAAATTTCGATCAATTCAATAAAAAGCAACAAAAAATGAAAAATATTTTTTACTATTAAATTACTTTTTATTATTAAAATCTTAAAAATTAGATATATACGTATTAATAAGCTAGTTAAAATTTATGTTATGTAATAAGAAAGAACAATGAACCACGTCGGTTGTTCTTGTGTTTAATATATTTTTTAACAAATTCGATCACTCTACAGATTACAAAATTGTACAAATTTTTTTATTAGAATATTTAATAAATTTAAGTTAATTCTCTATATAAGTTTCAGCATGCATAAAGCCATCCTCAATGGTAAAACAAAAAAAAAATACTGTACAATTCAGATACGATTAAAATTTTTAATTGTAACGCTGTATTACATAATGTATTCAGTAAACATCAATGATGATATAATCTAAAGACACGATAGTGTCTCGGCGCTAAGCATGATAATACAATAACGTAACAGTGACATAAAATCACATCAACGTTATAATGTCCTGCTCAACAATGTAACTGTTACAACTTGTACAATATGTATCATATTATATTTATATTATTGAGTGAAAAAAGGTATAATATATATATATTTTTGTTTGTTAGTATATACCAGATAAACGGAGAAATATTTACAAATATTTACGTCAAAGTTTGTATATTAAAAATTACACATTTATGTAACAAAATTCTATTCTTTTTGTAAATATTAATATTTCCAAATGTCTGAATGCAAATTGCAATCAATTTTTAAAAAATCATGAAATCCATGAGACTATAACAATAAAAAGTAAAAAACATTTTCAGCTTTTAATTTTAATGAAGTTGAAATCAAGAAGTAAAAGAAGTGACAAGCAAACTGAATGCAAACTGAAATTGTTTGTATGTGGAATATCCATGTGGGAAATCGGATTTAAATGAGATAAAAGAATATCATTATCATTCCGCGATAGCGAAGCGGTACCTTGACATACAGAGTCGCCTTGTGCAATTCATTGAATAATCAGTTTCGTGATTCGCCCTTCAGCGGATATTAGATGTATTGTGCCATTAAACAAAATATTCGACCAAGGACGCAAGCGCATGTTGAAAATCAGATTATATGTACAACGCAACCTTGCATAGGGTGGGCCTGACGCCTGTTGCATTTAATGCGTCGTTCACTGCTGATTCTCTTTTGCGAATTTTTCATATTTCAAACATAAAAATGTACACCCACTTACCACGTTTTATTATCTATATCAGTTTTATGCAAATTATTAATTTGCGATTGTATCACATTAAATCAATTAGACCCGTCTTCCAGAATTTATTGTAAAAGCGATATGATCATAAAATTTTCATCGTATAAATGTTATAATTTCAAATTTTATTATATTAATTTATTTTAATTATATCATACCTTTATATTAATTAATAATGTTGACCAAATAAACTCATATCTTTATATATACATAAATTTTCCGTAATTTTCTTAATACATTATAAATCTTTTACCATAAAATAGTTTGAGAAACATTGACTTAAATAATGACTTTTATTATCAAAATCACATTATCAAAAAATCGAAATATAGAATTTATTAGTAGCACATTGTTTTTTATATAACAATTTCTCAATCTTGAAAATAGGGACGACGATACGTTTTTAATCGCGTCTTTTGTAATATTATGCAAGCGCATAAACCGACTGTTTCCCGTAACTATTCGTCGCAAATTTCGTCCGGTATTCAAACCTATTTCCGGTGTTTAACGAAAAGCGATTATGAAGTCGGGAGTGGAAATTTAATGAAAACAACATGCCTAACGTACAACAACGACGTACTTAGATCGAACGAGCAACAGCTCGCTGAAGCGAAGATGTTGTTCAATCAAAGCGAATAAACGAGCGGGGGTGTGTTTGTTTACAAGACGCAAGGACGAATCGCAGTTCCGACATACGACGGTGTAGCTCCGTTTCTTTCAACGTAGCGACTTGAGAGATCGATCGACTCTCTTGACCATTCTAATTTCTTTTAAAAAAAGTTAATTTGCCTATATTTAATCTTTTCCTTCTTACAAGTAAAGTCTCGGAAGTTGAGAAAAATTATACGATTACTAACATCAAAGATTGAAAAAAAAAAATATTAAAAAATGTAAAGGTACTACATTCTAAAAACTAAGTTAAATTCTAAGGAGAAATGAGCAGCAGATCATTGTTATACAAGTTAGAGAAATAATTAGAATTTTAATTAAACAAAACATATTTTTTTAGGATTTTGATTTTTTTGTTTACTAAAGTACTGCATTTTACAAAAAATCGATCTCTCATCAAATTCAATTCAATCAATAAATACTTACATTGACTAGTATTTGTAGCGCCTCCACGTAGGATCGTTCTGTATCGTAAAGTTCCACAACCACGTGAGTCCTCGTGTCCTGCAACGCACAGAAGACAATCAGAAAAGATGAGTACTCATTGAGTGACATTACGAGAGAAGGAAACGTTTGACCGAGATGGAGAAAGAGAGGGAGGCGACCGAGCACAGCTGTCATAGCTCGATTATTGCATCGTCTCGTGATGAAGATCGCACGTGCGCTTTTGAAAGATGTACACGTGCGCGCTTCACGTGCGTATGTGAGATGCGTTTGATTATAATCGTTATGTAACATTGACATCAAGCCGCAAGGTATTGAGGCTTGTGTCGGCATTGGGATGCATGTCGACAAGACATCGAAAGACGATGTACTTTAACCCTGAATGACTAATATATATGACATAATAAAGCGCTTTCAATTCACCTCAAAACCCTTCTCAAAAGCATTTTTATCTCTAATCGTTATACCTTTCCTTTTTAGCTGTATTTTTTATATTTATTTTTTTCCCGTGTTTCTAAATCCCACACGTTCTTTAATTTATAAATAAAGATATAAATATTATATTTAACATACTTAATATAGAAAGAGATAAATATTTCTCTTTATATACATATATTTTTTACAAGAATATATTTTATAATTACAATTAAAAATAAGAAAAAAAATATAATTATAAAAAAGAAGAGATCTGACGTATCTGACTTTTAAATGAGACAGTTAAGATTAAAAGTACTTTTGCAGTATAGTACGTCAAAAAGTTTTAACATTTTCTCAAAGTGCTCGGAATGCCTTTTCATTCAGAATTAGCTGTGCCTAGTCTATAAACATCAAAAACAAGAACTACCCACGCGCTCGGAGGTGACGCGTTCGTTATTCTCGCTATCCACCGATGGCTGACTGACGAGCTTGTGATCAGCGTCCATTGTCATCCACGTAGGCCACCTGTACTGAGATTTCGTAAGCATTGACACCCTCCACTTGCATAGTAATCCGAGCGACCGCGCGGAAAGTGCGTAGTTTCGCAATCTTCCGAAAGCAATACACCGCGAAGCGCGTCCAGTTGTAGAATATACACTCGCGTTTCGTGCGTTTCCGGTCTCTCACTTTAATCTATTCCGCTTGGCGGAAACGCCGGGGCGAAACCAAAGTAGCGCTCTTAAGCTTCCGCACGTAAAAGCTGCACTCAAACGTTTTATTCTTGGACTCTTCCTACGAACTTCAAGTCGATCGTGTTCGAACACTTCTCGACTCGGTAAACTGTATCGATAAAGCAACAATTAATATCTATAATTTATTTATCTTTGCTCTCAAGTTTTATAAATCTCGTAAATAATATAAGCAAAATAAAATAAAGCCTTTACTACGTATTTCTCATCTTCAATTGAAATAATTAATGATGTAACTCTTCCCAGAAAGTTATCGTAAAAAGAAGTTTGATATTCCAAATGACTATCGATCCTTGTGACTAACATTGCAAAGCCACATGTTTCCATCCCGTCCATTTCTCTATATATATATTTCTATCTCTATTCATATTTAACATAAGATTCCTGAGAAAATTAATAGTAAATTCCGGGAAATTTTTACGATGAAAAGCATTTCCAAGAAACCAATGCAAAAAATAAAATACATAATGAAAACAAAAATGCTTATATTCTCAATCTGTATCGACTATCACGATATTCTTCGAGAATCTTTTTATCATGTATCATTTCTTTATTTTTTAATTGCGAAAATATATGAAAATACATTTTCGCGAAATTTCCAACAATGTCAGTTTTCAGAGAAAACCCACATTAAAAGAGAGAACAAAATACACTTTGAACCTGAACATTAATCACCGCGAACGATCGGTATAACGAAAGTTGCGCAAGTTTCAGCTCGAGATAAAAGAGCTTGGCTGTCCATCGGCACTCGTATCTGAAACGTGCGTCGTATCTGAAACCGGTGCGCGTGTCAGAGAGAGAAAAAAAAAGCTGTGTGTCTCTCGGCGTGTCTGTACGCCTACTCTCGATACGCTCGGACAGGGTCTCTTTAAAAGCTCGTGGGAATTTGCACGCGGAGCTTTCGCGCCTCCGGACGATCGCGCGTCGAACGCGTCATGTATGAGCCGACCGGCCGTTCGTTATATTTAGCATCGTGACTAAAGACCCCCCGCTTCATCCCCTGAGCTTGCAAGCTCATCCGCGCTGCTCTTTCTCTCCCTCTCTCTTTTTCACGTTCCGATCTTTCTTCGTTCTATCGGGTTGGACTCACTTACAGAATCAATAATGACCCCTTGATCCCGCACGAGCATAATCATCCGTTGCGCGATCGCTTAATTACGTGAGTTTCCCTTTGCTAATTAGTCGTACAGTTAGATCACAAACACTCGGCGTTTATCCCTACATCTGAGCTTTCATCTTTCAGAAAGTGCGTAATGTAAGATTTTTCAACAGAAAAGCTTTACGCGTGACAAATTGTCTAACGAAATAAATGCTCCTTCTTTTCTGTGTACAATTTATATTATTTATTAAAATAAAAAATAAAGACATTTTAACGCGTTTGTATTCCATCATTTCCCGTAAAAGAAAAATAAATTATCTAATAGCACATTGCTAATAGACAGTTGCAATTGATTTTATTACGTGACTGTAATTCTATTATATAAGGCGATGTTCTATTATGCAAGCATTTAGTTTTATGCCACTATGCGTACACGTAATAGATACCGCCAGACGAAACAGTTTAATTGTTAATCAACGTTTTTTTGTGGTAATTAAGCGCTTGAAATCTGATAGACCAATGTTTTGCTTTTTAATTAGAATAAATTATACACTCAATGTCGTTGATAATCGCACTGAAAAGAATACTAAATTTTAATAAATATTTGTTCAAATGAATATTTACTAAATATAAACATATATTTATTTGATACAAAAATCATTAATTTAATTACTATCATTTTTGAAACTATCATTTTTTTATTGAATAAACATTTATTTACTATAATTGTTTACTTACAGTATTCAAAGAAATACATATTAAAATTTATTTAATTTTTTTCACTGCATGAAAGAATAAATTGCGGAATATCTATTTGTTTCATTATTATGTAAAACATCGATCGGCTTTAATAAACAACATGTTACTTTAAATAAATTTAAGAAATAGATTCATGTAAAGAGATTTCGTTGCAATTCATTTGTGGAATTTCGAAATGATTCAACGAGATAAGGTCAGAGATAAATGTTCTCGCGATGTAGTCATGATATAGAGAAAAGGAAACGCACATTTCCTGAAACTGAAACGTGTCGAAGAAGAAAAATCACGACCCCGACATTCGGACGCAATGTTTTGACAATTCTTCGATCGATTTGCATGACAAGTTCTAAGTTGGTTTCAAAGAAATATATATCATAATTAGAATAGCGCAAGAAACAAGAAATCTTGATGTAAACACAAAATATAAAAATATAAGAGATCTTGAAATGCACGAAAAATTGAATAAAGCTCGTCTGACAAAGGGACCACAGCTAATTCGAGCGTAGCTTTCCAGTGACATAAAGTGATCGACATTATTTGATTAACTCTTAGATACGTGCACGGAATAATTAAGAAATTTCCACAAAAACACTCAACAACTGTAGAAAAAAATCATTATATTACATTTTATCCTTTCATATTTTAATAATATTTCCTATAGTATATAATATATAATATAATAGACTACAATTATCTATTATTCTTTTTATAGCACTAAATATAATAGCAAATATAATAAAAGTACAATCATTTCCTAAAGAAAGTATTAGGTAATTTAGATAGAAAAGAGTATTAAAAATTTTAGAATGAAATTAAGTAACACGTATAATTACGTTATAAACTATTAAAAATTCAGAAAGTTTTACGAATTAAATTTTAGCGATGAAAAAATGCAAGCCTTATTCTGTTTTTATAAATAGACTTCAATATAATAAAATATTAATTTTTTACATTAGTTGTATCGTAAGAAGAGAACTTATTGGAAGTCACAGAAATTTGAAAGAAAAAAATTGTATGGCAATCGATCGCTCAATATAACGAAGTATATTAAACGTCTGATCATTAAGAGCTTGGCCGCGCGCGTGCAACCGTGTTTAAACGAGTTGAAAAACGTTCACTTACTTACAGGTACTTATCCGTACGCCTTCATGTCGCTTTAGAGTGCCACGCGATCGCAAGTAAACACTTTCAACGTAAGTTTGCACGAGGCTCGAATGAAATTACAACCTGTTACGCATGACGGAGGCGTCGCGACGCGCCTGTAATTGCACCCGGTCGCCCGCGTTACTTCAATTCTCGTCAAAAAGAGAAAGAAAGTGAAAGAGAGAGAAAGAGAAAATAAAAAAGAATCGTAAATCGAAGCGGAGCGATACCTGAACTATGTTTGACAGCCATGTCTCATGTATGCACAATTCTGGCTATGGTTATTTTAACCTAACGAAACAAACGGATGGCACAAGATGATATAACGCCGCACAAGCAAATCGAGGGATGATATAACGCAAAACGATTACATTGATCAAGGATTCGATTCGAACGAGGTAATCGTCGCTTCTGTTCTCGAGTAACAATGGATGTATTGTCGATTCCTAACAAACGCGCCAGACTTGTTTTATTTCCTCTTCCCGCCGAATTTTCCATCGCATATAAATATAAAATGCTGATAACTTTGCGATTCACCGATATTTTCAGAGTATACTCTTATTTGCGAAAGGATTGTTTATTTAATGCGAGAAGTGTATTATTTAACTTCACACAATTTGTGCTTAAAGCTTTATTGCGTAATATTATAGCAAGCTGTATCTGACAGAAGTGTTATTTTATCATCAAAAAGAAATGTACGGTATCTATTAATTTTTTTGTAAGCCAAATCGTTTATTTCTGTAACTTTGAAACATTTAATTCGATGGCAATGCAATTCACCTTTCTAATCTCATCATGTTGCACAGAATAAATGGCGCGCGAAATAAAGGTCGCTAAAACATTTCCCGTGAGACATTTATTATTAAACTAAAGCTTTTTTGTAACAAATAATTCTGAATTCTCTTTCCATACAATCGAATAACACATCTAATCTCAATTACTCACGAGCTTGGATGATTTGAGATTAACATCGAGAGATTGCTTCTCGACGTATAAAGCATACATCGAACCTTTCGCGCGACGTGCCGACGGAATCGCGTAGACCGAAACACTCGCGATAATCGGTCCCGTGTTATCTGCTAGCTACCTGTCGTAGCATCACATCGTGCAGATTATTATTATCGATTTATCGAGATTTTTTTATAGCTCGAGGGACAAAAAAAAAGGTCTAGAAACCGTTCTGCAAGAATAATATTTTCTTATACGCACGTCCGATTTATCGAGCACGATATTGGGATCGAGAGTGATCGCGGTGCGAAATAGCGATTTCCGCGTGCTGTCCTACCGCAGCTTTTCCGCGAGGAGCAACAGTTAGACGCGGCGTTACGCCTGAAACTGGCGACCCGTCGCACAGCTACCAGGAAGCTGATCGATGTCCAAGAGAATAGCGGCGGTGGAGAGGACGGAAGCCGGGCGTCACAGGACGCCGGCGCGTACTTTTCACGTGGATTACACGCGCTCCGTCGCCGTATCCTGCATCACCGCCACCATCCTTCCCCTCCTACGACCTTGTCCTACGAGAAAATGAGACGCGACCTTGCATTGAAGCGCCAGGTTAAGCCTTTCGTTACTGTGCAACAGGTCCTTAATGCCGGATTTCGGCGGAAATCGTTACTGATCGTTATTGTTCCAAAATTAATGTTACTAAAAATTAATTTTAAACATTAATATATTAATTTTTAATCGTTTTAACTTATGGATGGATTTATAATTTTTATTATTTATCTATTGTTTTATTTATTACTACTACGTGTTTGTTTAACCTGAATGTAAGCTCTTTGTCTTGTTTTATTGGTCTCACAAGTGGAGAGAGACCAATGTGATTGTATCGTGCATCAAGCTCGTGTTAGTATTTATATATCTAACCATAATAAAACAAAACAAAATCAAAATAAAGCAAGCAATTTAAAGTATCAAACGTAATGTTTATTTAAAAGTATAAAAATTCACATTTAATTAAACTGAATGTTTTGTGTTACAAAGAACTCTTCATCAACAATATCGAAAAAATTACAATGAAAATCAATAATATAAATGCGCTATTGAAGAAAAGAATAATAAACTGATATGACACATTTGAAAAAAAAATGTAATATAATGGATCAACGAACACATCTCTCTCCATTTATAAGATCAATGAAACAAAATATAGGCCGATATTTATTCATAGTTTGTTTTTATTTTAAGACCATCTTAAATTATACTTAATAAATTAATAAATTTAAAAACCAATTTCGGCTATAAAGCCAATCCAGGTTGGACAAACACATAATAATAATAAATAGAACAATAAATAGATAAATAATAAAAATTGTATATCCATCGTGAGAGTTAAAATAGTTAAAAATTAATTTATTTCCAAAATTAATTTTTTATTGTTACGTGTAACACGGAGAGATTAAATAGGTTAAATTAATAGGCCTCCCCTATATTCTTAGTCGAGTAATATATTCGATCTCAATTATGCAGGAATACGTCGAAGTAATCAAGACGCAATACGGCCTGATGTGATCTGTTACCATCGCATTATACCGCTATAACTATCTGTAATATCTATATTTATTATTTATTTACAGATAATATTTACACCAATATTTTTTTCTTGGGATCAGGATAGAGAGATTACACTTTACGATATATGTTTCGTGCTGTAAAAACTGTAAAAGATGAGAAGATATCACCTTGCATCGTGAAACTTCTCTTTAGAGACTTCTCTTTCTGTATACCATTGGAGATATCAATAAAATTCGTGATTTGCTTAATTTATTTTTCGCGACTTATGACTATTTCTATCAATGTAAATTCTCCGGTAGTACATGGTACATATACATTTCTTAAACATTAGATACATTTAGAAGACGTATATAAAACGTATATGAATCAATAAATGCTACCTGGGTTAACTTTAACTGGTTCAACTTACTCTTCGTCTTTTTCTAATTCTTAAACTAGAAAAAGATGAGAAGTTAGTAGAACCGCGATTAAAATTAAAAGAAAAAGGCACTATTTCTCTTTTAAAAAATTGTAAATTATTAACAGAATTACCGTATATTTAATTAAAATTAAATATTGCAAAAATTTCGAGAATGTTCACAGTTTATGCCATGCTTGAAATTAAAGCTTACCGCTTAACCTGAATGATCGTCGGTCGCATTTAAATTTAAGTCGCACGTTTGCCGGCAGACGCGGTTCGATTTTACGACGATGTTCGACCGGGACTACGGCTCTCAAGTCGTTCGCGCGTAACCGTACATTTTGTTCTTTCAAATAACAGATCTAATTCATAGCCGAGCGGCATTCTGGCCCGTAAACTCGCTCCAAGGTGCGCTCGCTCACACGCTCGCGACCGCGAGCGCGTCCCCGCGCTGGACTCACGCCCGAATAAACTCGTCCACGTGAAGATTCCGTTAAAGAAGTTGAACGTACGATTTATGCAAGCCGAGCGTGCGAGAACAATGACCGGCTGGCTACGTCGTTTCACGGAGACGCGCGATTTTTGTGTTTTAACCAGCAACGGACGAGCGAAAGGAATTGATAAGCTCTTGAAGGTTCAAATTTGAATACATTCCGTAATAAATAGATATTAAGGTGACGCTTCTTTTTTATTCGACAACGAGATCAATTTTCACCACCCGCGCTCGTTCATCGGAAGCGGCACAACCATTGCTGCTAGAAATGCATTCCAATGGGAATCATTAAGTATAAAGCGGAAAGAAAGGAGACCTTTTCAATGCACAATTTTTTTATTTTTAAATCCAAACAGCTACAGAATATATAATTCTGTTAAATAAAATGATAATTCTGATTAATTAACATAGTAAAGATCAGAGCTCTGAATAAACTCGATCATCTGTAAACCTCTCGCACTTTTTATTAAACGTTACGTAAATTTCATTTAATCTAATCTCAGTGTTTTATGTTATTAATAGATTATTACAGATTTTTATTGAGAGAAATTTTTATTTTTTATCTTTTATAACTTTATAACAGAATTACTTAAACTGTGTTGTAAAGACTCATAGATATTGCATTCGCATACATATTAATATAAATGTATAAACTGTATCAAAAACAATTTGACATGAATGAAAAACGTCATATTCGTGAAGACTATTTTCCGTGCCTAATAATAAATGTTTTGTGAGTGTATACAATTTTCAATTGAAACTAACTGTGCGTCGATTATTTGTCGGACTTGAAACACACAGTTCTAAACCGAAGCTGGAATAGTAATATCACAAATTAAATTGACAAGCAATTTAACATTATTGTTGCAAATAATTAACATCTTAGAAAGCTATTAATGATTTATTAATAACCTTAGTTAATAAGCACCTTAGAAACTGTAAATAATTTATTGCGGAGAATATTACGGCCAGAATTCGAACTCGGATCTCCTGTATTCCATACAGGCGTCCTTTCAATTCGACTACTAGCATATTATTATATAATGAATATAATTATAATAAAAATAATTTAATAATTAAGAAATAATTTAATAAATAAAAAAAATACTAAAACATAATATGGCATAACTGTACAATAAACAATGCAGTATTTAATTAAAAACTTAATTCAGCTTCTCAGGAAAGACATTATAAAGAACATTTTGACATTTAAAATACGAAAAAATTAAAATGAAAAAATAGTAACGATGACGTGATTTACAATAAAGGTCGTACGTGAGTGTCATCAAGATGGGCGAAACGCCGACGATTTTTCTTGAAGCGGAATGCGCTTGTGATTGAGGCTTGGCACGCACACTCGCTGGATTATTCTATCACATTTTTGCAACATCCTGCGGCCTATATTTATTTCGACGATGCTTGTTTAGTCTGCGCCCAGGCTTGTGGCGAATATCGAAACGCCGCTTCGTACTTTTTGGAGGCGCATCAGCGAGTTTATCGTGCTGCTGCAGAATGCAACGTATTACGTTGTATTGTTCTCACCGTGTGTAAATTATGTACGCGAATTATTCTCTCTGACTCATCAATTCACATAGATATTTTTTTATTACCTACGCAAATAGTCAAATTAACATTTTAACATAAAAGAAAATATTAATTAAATATGTTTCGCAATTTATATTCAGAAATATATTATATTATTCATTTGTGAATTGCCGAGAATTTGAGAAGCATTTCGTTCTTTATCAAGAATTTAATTAATAATTATTCCAAATAGTATCACATTGCATGTACTATAAAAATATATTGCTTAAAGAACATCTTTCCTTAACATCGAAATACAGGACAAAATTCTCGATAAAGAGAAAAGGAAGAACAAGTATTAAATGGTATAAATTATAATATTCCAAAAAAAAAAAAAAATTTTTTTTAAATAAAAGGAAAAAGCCTATGTATTACATTTAACAGCCGATATTAAAGCATTTGATTTCGCATAATACACACAAAAGCGTAACTAATATAAAAATTTTACACAAACATGCGAGCAAACACGTAAGTTTGTGCTCACAGCACGATAATAAAGTTACGCACATTTATGGGTTGAGCAGAGGCTCGAACGACTCGAAAATGCATTTCTGTTTATTCACAACAGGCAGAAGTGCCTTGTGCACGATCTTAAGGTCGATTCGATCGAATTAAATATCGCGCAACGGCGAGTGCCCGCGCTTGCGAAACTACAGACATCAGCCGGCCAAGTGGTTTATACCATCGTGTAAGTTAAATATTTAAATATTTCCCGGTAACGTGCCCCGCAGCGAATGGTGCAACTACTTAGTGCACGCGCGTTGCACTAGTCGGTTTATTCATAGATTATCCGGCAACATCCTGGCCTGCCACGAGGCCCCGCATATAAATGCATCACGTTGCAGTTTCACGATCATTCTTCGATCCGATCGAAATGTCGCGGGGTATTGCGAAAGCAACGCGTTACTGATTTATGATGGACGTTCCTATTTGCGCGCATCGAGAGAGAACAATCAATTCAAATTTTTTTAAATTGAAAGCACTCTTGTCAATTATGATCCAAGAAAATTTATAAAATATTTAATAATAAAATTATCTAGCATCAGAAAAAATAATACTATTTAGAAATAAGACAGTTTAATTGCGTTCGTTTTATCACTATTTAAAAAATTATTGAGAAATAAAATAGAGAAATTTTACAGAAAACAAAGCTGTATTAAATCTGAAAGTCAATCGAGATGTCAAACACAACTTGCAATATTTTTATATCGTTTTGATATTAAAGAAGATTCTGTTAAGGAGTTTGTCTAAGTCTTGAAAATTGCTGCAACGATATCGAACGTAAATACATTTAATATCGCGCGTGCACGAGATTCCTTTACGGTCTACTCCGGAGAGACTGATATACAATCGGCGAGTAATAAAAGTCGGTACCTACCGATACCACCCACGTACCTAGTCGTGTCCGCACCTCTTAACAGTCAATGGAACCACGATTACGCTATTGTTCGAAAGTTTATGGCCGGCCGACGAGCCTTTCATTATACTCTGTCGTGTATCTCTCGCGCGCCGACGCGCTTTCTCGCGCGTCGAATTTCTGCCATTGGGGCCGCAGTTTCTCTAAACTTCTACCGATAATGCTGTCGATAAAGTAACGAATTTGTACTCCCGGTACCATGCATACTACTCCATCACGTCTGGGGAAACTTGCTACCTCAAGAATACATCGCTGGAATGCTTGGACGTACGCTACTGCGCTATTTTAATATTAAAGCACCGAATATTGATTGAATGAATAAATATTATAATAAATCATGTACAAAATGTGTATAAAATACTTTTTTCCTTTAGCAGAAGAATAAAATAAAAAGGAAAATATGAAATAAAAGCTGTATCAATTTATGAGTGTATAAATTTATACATAAAATTATTTTTACGGAATCAAATTACATTTTTTCATAATTATACGTTTTTTTCATAACTAAACGTCTTGCTAAAGTCACACTTTTCAATAAAATTGTTTATAAAATTTATATTTTTAAAATAAAAAATAACTCATAAATTTATTATTAAATTTATTAAAACATTTATTATTCAATTTATTAAAATATTTTTGTTTTAAGTTGAATGGGTATTTTATTTTAAATTTCAATATATTTTTTCGTAATAATTATCTGGTAAAAATGCGAAATGTACAGTCGATGTATTACAAAAATAAGACTGGTATAATAGTAAAACATTGAAAAGGTTCTTATGAAGTACTCAACAACGAGCTTTCGTGAGCTTTACACGACGGTAGGTGTTTAGTATTACGTCATTCTCCGCTCTCGGGGATTTCATGAATGGAACGCAAAATTCACGATGCCTGGGCGTAGTGACGTCAACGGTAAACATGACGTCGACGGAAGGTCTCTTCGCGGAAGAAATAGTTCACTGCTCTCTCTCCGATGAAAACGCGACTGCGTATAAATGCACAATTGATACCTGTGGATATCGGCGCATGTTTCCGTCTCGCGTCGCAGATATAAAAACGTCTCCGCGAGGATATTCGCGAATATCCCGCTCGTCGCGATGACTATAATTGGCGCACACAGAGACATCGGGGTAAATGCATTCTACTTCGCGTCATAAACAATTCTGCTTTCTCTCAGCAGACACAACTTTGCTTTCTTTCACCGTGACTAATTTCCGCCGTGTGTGTATCGTCGCAATACGATATAAATTCTTCGAAAATCCTCATTAATCTTCGTCCGCGCCATTCGTATTAAAATTCAGTCGTGCTTTAAATCTTAGCAAAGAAATTCATGGAATATCTCTTCCGCTAAGGAGAAATGCATTCCTCGTTGTTAAATTGACTGCATATCTGCGAACCTATTTTTAATATGGCACGCGAATAGAAATAATCTTTTCAACGAGACCTCCTGTAATTTTTTTTACGTGACCTTTTTACTTACGATTCATTTTAGATGAAATTACATTTAAATTGCATTATTTCTATTTCAGATTGTCATACATTTTTTAATAACAAAATTAAATATAATATTAATATAAGGGCTTTCTGCGAGTCGACGCGGAAACTACTGAAATCGGTGTCTAATTTAATGTAATAAATAAAACATAATTTAATAAAAAATACGAATATTTCGCGGCTCTAACTTTTCAGCGTAATCTCAGTAAAATTTACGAAACATACATTTCAATTTCAATTTTCTTAAATTTAGAAGTTCTCACGTGCTATGTTTAGCAAATAATATTGAAACACTAAGATCAATTGAACTTTATTAATGATAGCTACAAACGTTTTAACATTTCACGCTCAATACCCTACGACCTACGATCACGAACAAATTGATTGCGTCGTGAGGATTCGTTTGACTTCTAATCGGCATGGAGAACGTGACTAAGTTATGGCGACATCTTTAAGTGATATATTTGCGGCCACCAAGGACTTATGGATAAAACGGGCCTATCGTTCCCGCGGTTCTTAGTTGTTCTTTCTAAACGGTAAACGTAGATAGAGGACGCGTGCATTGCATAAGCACATTAGAATTGTGTAAAGTTCTACCACGAAATATACGAGAGAACTATGCAAACTTATAAAATCATCAAAAATGTTTAGACATAATTTCGAAAAATCCTTTGATATTATCCTTCGATGTCGCTTAAATCTAATTTAATCTGACATAATTTGCAAATAGAATTAGTAAATAGAGTCTCGTGACATAGAATTCAATAGCAGAGAACATTCCAACGCGGCCTTGTTTTCTTAAATAATGTTATCGCTACAATATTTTTAATTTAAAAAATAATTTTAAAAATGACCAATAATATAATTCTCTATTTTAATTTAAATCATTTCTAATCATTTCTTCATTAATTCACTGAACTTATCATTATAAATATTTTCAGAATATATTGTTTTAAAAAAAATATATGTATTATATTAATTTAATTTTTTTTAAATGTATGCAAAAATATAATTGGGTTTTGCTGATAAATAAAACAGATTTATTGAAAAGATCTACAGAAAAAAACCAATGTTCCAATGTAGGATGATAAGAATATATACCGCACAAGGTCGCGGAGATTGCGCCAAGACGATCGTGGCGAATCATCGCATTGATGTTGAGGACCGGTCGGTCCCCAGGTACGCCTAACCCGCCAGGAATATCTATGTACACGCCCCCGCCGTGCCAGAATCGTATAGGGACTCTATACTAACGTCGAGTGCACTGGCCAAGGCACGGACTCATCCGAGAAATATGGCCGTATATTATTATTAGATTATGTTTTCGGCGATGCAGTCGAACAAGCTCGCGAACGCCAGCACGACCATTCGTTTCGCTTGGACTGTAGATTTCGGTTTACCGGCGCTTACCTTTGCGTGGCCTCTCAGCCAGATGTTACAACGCTGCACGAGTCAGCGATACAGGGAGATAAGCCTACGATCAGCGTCTTTGTACGATATTTAGAAAAGAAGCGAAATTCGAGGAAGAAGCAGAGTCAGAATTCTTTGGCTCGTATTCATGCCACGCATTTAGAGCGAAATGTGACCGTCTCATCTCGAGATTTATACGTTTAACATGAAGTATTTGTCGACGAGAACCAGTCAGTCATATTCATGGTTTAAAGTAGGATATAAATAAATTACTTCTCCTACAGAGAAGAGAGAAATTATCTATTACAAGAATATTAAATGAATGAATGACACAATTAATTATTTTTTTATGTATTGTTCAAAAAATTAACTTTTTAAACAAACGATTCAATAAATTTGATAGTTTTAGGATATCTCATAAAAATAATTTAAAACAAATAACCGCATTTATTTTATATAAACCTTGATGTAATAATATCGTGTAATGTGCAAGAAAAAATTTTCCGACGAAATCGCTCGTTCATTAATCAAAAGGAGCGTGCATTGTGCATCAAATGTCTCGATAACAAATGCGCTGCACGAATCGTGCGGATACTTTACGGCCCTCCCTCGCTCTTATCTCGGTCGTATCGCGAAAAATGGGCGAAATGTAGCCGGGGCACTGTAACCGGCAATTTATATCGAAGCAAGATAATCTCTGACTCACGTTTCGATGCGCCGGTGCGCGAGCCACCCTCTCCGAGGACCCTCTCAGCAGCTCCGCGAGCAACTCAGGACTTGGTCCCGGAAGTCCCTCGAGTTTGGTCGGACTGGAGGTCGTCCGATGGTGGCAAGGCGTGGGCGGCTCGGAACCGCTGTTGTTATTGCTGCTCGCGTTGTACGAGAGATTTGCGGAGATCTTTCTGCGAGGACGAAGACCTTCCTCGAGCGCGATATCGGTAGTGCGCGGTTTCGCCATCTCGGCCTCCAGCATCTGCCCGTAAGGTCCGCGAAGGGGCCTCTTGCTGTACCTTGATGTAAAAAGAAAAAAATATTAATATTTACGGATATCTATAAGTGATATGTACATTAAGGATTTGAACAAAAGTTTTAGCTTTCGGTGAAATCAAAATTTTTGAACTATATAAATATGAAGAAACGTATAAGTTTACATTTTCAAAAAATAAGTGAGAATTTTCTAAATGTTACATTTGTGCGTGTGGTCGATAACAAATCTTTTCAAATTTTTTAAAGTTCAAAAATATTAAAGTTCAAAAATATTAAAATGAATTCCATAAAAGAATTCTTTCTTACGAAAAGAAACCAAATCGGCAATTGAAACGTAAAGATTATCCTTGCTTTACATGCAAGACTTCGATTGCCTTGCTAAAGTTATTATTAACGCAAGAATGGTAAAAAGAATATGTTAAATCGTCGCGTGTCCATGTCAGGCGCACTTCCGTTCTATTTCGATGGGTCTGGTAGGTTCTCCGATTACCTTCGAGGCGTGTGGCCCTCGCAGTCGGACAGGTCGCTGGGCGTCGCAGGTGGCTCGTCTCTCTCCTCGCTGCTCTGAGCCGACAGCTTGTTCCTGTCCGCGTCCAAAGGCTCTGGCCATTGAGTTATGTACACGCCCTTCCTCCTCTTGCTAGTGTCTCCCCGGTATCGTCTCGCTTTGCCGGATGGCGAGGACGCCTCCGAGGGCGTCTCGCTCGGCGCCTCGCTGCCTTCGCTCGCTTGACTCAGTCGCGGCTCCTCCGGAGGTGGTGTAATGATCACCTCGTGCGGTTCTATCCTGGTTTCTAAAAAATCATTTTTACGAGTTCTGTCATTCTTAACCTAAAATTAATTAATATTGATATATTTCTAGCAATCAGTAATACAATTAGATAGGAATTGAAATTAACGAAACTTAAGCTCCAAGCTTCAAATTTTCACAATAAAGCAAATATATAATATTTTGTTTAAAATTGTACGGTGAATTTGATTCGAAACATTTGTATAATTAAAGATTATTTTAAGATATATATTTTAAGACTAGAATATAAGAATAGAAGTAAACTCTTAGGCGTTCTCTTAGGCGCATATCTTTTAGCTTGATTATACTTCTGCTAAGAAGTCGAAAATTTATTAACTTTAATCCTATAATCCTTCTTAAGTTCTTATCCGCTTCTAATACTATATAAAATTGTGATCTTTATTTAATTTGTAAAAAGCAAATTTTTTAAATAATTAATTAATTAATTTTTTATAATTAATTAATTAATTTTTTAAAAATTAATTTGTTCGTGTATGTATCAATTATTTTATCACTTATAAAATAATTTTAAACATATGTCTTAATTTTTCTTAAGCTTTAGATTAAAAGATCACTAATGATTAAATTTAACAACATTGAGTTTAATTCCAAAGTCATTTAAATTTTTCTCCAAATTGAATTAAAAAATAGCATTAGAATTTATTGTTGCGTACAGAAGAACAGAGTTTATTAACATGGGATCAAATCAAGCGGGCGTTCATATTATATATATCGCGATGTCAGAGACGATGGACAAAGCGTAATGCGGGGCTCGGGAAACGTCGGAGAGAACGAGGACTATTTTGGGTGCATCGACAGGAGCACGGGTACAAAGGTGCACGCAAGTTTCATGTTATTTTGCGCCGACACTATTTTCAGAACGGTGGGTGCCAGAGTTGGAAATAGACGTTTGAGCGTCATTGAGTTATAGCCATCTTCATTGATGACTTCACATACGGCCGCCTTCATATGGCTAGAACTACGCTCTATTCACAATAAATGATAAACCGACGCGAATTTCTCAACTGATGACGACAGTATCACGAGGAAGTCGCCGCGACTATCGTTTCATCGCCTTGTTCATCGTTCGCTTCCTGCCGTTGTTTCCTCGCGATGAGCAACGCCGCGCGAGAAATTCGGGTGAGCAGATTTCGCTCGCGCACTCGCGGACTCCCACGCGAGTGTATTTCCGTTTTATATCCTACTGAGATATCTCTCTCACGCATACAATCGAGCTACTATCGTGAAGGGAAACTTTGCTTTTCTTTTCTTCGAAATTACGCTAAGATGTACCTACCGAGAAAGGCACACGCAATTCTTTTTATTAAAATAATATGGAAATTAGAAATTAATATAATAAATAAAACTAAATAAAATATAAAATAAAATATAATGATTTAATGATAAAAAAATAATAAAATAATAAAATAATTGTTGAAAAACGAACATCGATTGTAGAAAGTATTATAATTTCTTCCTCTAAATAATAAAATAAAATAGAATATAAATAAAGTATACTTCTAACAATTATGAAAATATATTTTTTCTCATTCTCTTTTTTTTAAACTAAAGGCAGTTATAATTTTGTGATATTAAAATCTATATGAGCAAATAATAATGCATATTGATAAATATTTTTATTCCCAAAATCTCACCTTTTTGAATGGTTTCCTCCACGATGTTTCCTTCGACGATAGGGTACACAGTCTCGTGACCAACGAGTTCAACGGTAGGCGCGTCCGTTTCAACCCTGGGCTCAATTTGGTTCGTCTCCGGAACTAGTGGTTCTGGACTAGTGAGTGCACTGGAAGTTGCCAGACTGTCTGAACCATCGCTTCTGGGTCGGATCTCCTCGTGATTTCCTTGCTGAGAAACACCCAGACCTTCGGCAGAGCCAACGGCGCTGTCAACGCTGGGCGTTGATGTCCTTGGACTTTGTCGATTGGGACTGTTTTGAGGTGTCGTGGTACCTGGAGTGACATCACCCCGACGACGAGGTAACGTGCTCGCTCGAATGTCTTTGGTTTCGGAGCGATTAGAAGTTACGATCGGTTGAGTTTTCTGTCGATTCGCTGGACGAGGAAAGTTCGAGTTTGCGCTGAAAGTAAAATCTGCATCTTGCAGAAAATTACGAATGGTTAGAAAGTTTATTCTTATATTTCAAAGTTCTATTTCAAAGTATTTTAGTTACAGTATTTAACAAAAAAATATTATACGAATTATATTTATGAGAACCAATATTAATATTGTAAGATTAATGTAATTATATAAATGGAAAATCTTCTAGATAATACAGAATAAAAGTTATTACGTCCATTGCAATGAAATAATTTCTAGAATCATATTATCTTATATAGAGAAAATTTTTAATTTCTATAAAGCTTCAAAAAGTAAAAAAAAAATATAATATATTATTACTAAATTTAACAAAATATTTTTTTCGAATAGTAATAATACAAATAAATTATGACAAAACTTTTTTTTTGAAGTAAAAAAATGGAGAAGTAAATAATAGAAAAGATATAAGACAGATTTAGATTTTAGATATCCAAAATACGTTGAACATACTGCTGCTATTTGTGTACATTATACTATTAACTGCATTAAAAGAAAACTTTCAGAACAAATTCAAGTGGGCCTCTATATCTTTCGACTGATGTATTCCAGAGATACATATTACGTTTTCAATAATAACTCGAGTACTCTTGTACCGAGCAACAGTGAGGCCGCCTCTCGGTCATGAGAGAAGACGAGAGACGCAGAGAGGAAATTCTAATTACCTCCTCGAGTGTCACGTAAGTTTGGCAGTGCTCTTAGGCCGAGGAGGTGGAGGACCATTCCAATAATAACAAACAGACTGTGCGAGATGAGAGATCACGAAGACTCGAGAAGAAGCGCGCACTTCGTTGGCGGAGTTTCACGGAACGTGCTTAACCGATTAAGACATATACGCTAGAAAATTTTATTCTGTACAATTAAACTGCAGAAATAGATCAATGCGATTTTGCCAAATTTTACTTTCAATATTCTAAATTAGGAACAATGTTTGTATGCTAATTATGACGTTTATTTACTGTTGATTTACTATTTATAAGATAGATATCATTATTTATTGTTAATTTTAAAAGATAGAGAATTATGAAAAATATAAATTCAATATTAAAAAACCAAATCGTCATAAATGGATATTTTTCCATATTTTCGTTGATTTTTTAATAATTAAATCGTATATAAATTTGAGTACATTTTATTGGGTAGTTAATTACAATTGCAATATTCAAGATAATTAGAAATTTCAAGTTAAAGTAATAATTACAAAAAATGCAGATATCTGAACACATATCATAATTTATTTATTCAAGCTCTGTATACAACATAACAGGAAAGTCAGATAAGTAGATTTGACTTCTACGTCCGCTCGTGTAAAGAGATTTGGGCAAGCAGAAAAGTTTTGGCAACGATATTCCAAAACTGATTATTTATCCTCGCAGCTCGTCTTTCATGCGTAAAAGGTGTCTGAAAAGATTTGTTGCCGCGGAAGTGTGAAGTGTTTCCGGCTTACCTTTTCACGCTTTTAGTCACGAGGCATCGCTTTTTCACGCTTTTAGTATCGTCATAATATTTTACTCACTTTTATATATTGTTATTTGAATTGTATGAACTGTTATTATTTTTATAATTTTTTAAATAATATATTTGTAATAAATTTAAATTAATTTAAATTAATTTTAAATTAATTTAATATTTATTAGTAACAATCGTTTTTAATATCTTCTTTACAAAAAAATACAATCAAATTATTATACTGATAAATTTGTGTAAAAACTATCTTTTCTTTTTTCATTTATCTCGTTTATCAATAAGATTTAGTCTCGAATTTAGTCTTATATTGAGGGCGTGTAAAAAATTCTTTTTAAAGATATAAATATGCGAAGCGATTGAAACCTTGTGGTAATCAAAGCAGACAGTACACATATACAGGTCAAGGATGCTAAATGCTATATTACTGTCATTAGAATTTCGAACCTTGTTGACAGCCGCACTCAGTGCTTATCTTATTTCTAGTCTTCCATTATGCAATCGAAACTACTGCGGTATGTAGTTCAGGGTTGAAACCTAATACAAGACTGTCACTGTGGCGTTTAGTTCCGCGTTTCCAAAAGTATCTTACGAAGACACGTGTAAATCGTGAATTAAGAGAAGGACTCCGAGGATGAAAATAGCATTGTCCGCATTATAGTCAAATATTCAAAAATAACATTTATTTTTTAAATATTTGACCAAACTAAAGAATTCTACTTAATCGCGCGTGAGGACATCTTCGATTTTCCTTCTGCTTAGCATGATAACGATAGAGTAAATCTTACAGTAAACGTAATCTGCATATCAGTCTTGCTGTAATTGGTTTAATTAAGCCTAGCTCGCAAGACGCCTCTAATGAGCTCAGCCTGCAAGTCTGCGCAGTACACGGAAGCTTACCTTGATTAAAGTCCACCTGGCCGAAGGAGGCACTCCTATAGGGCGCGCCGGATCTGTGAAAGGCAAGCAGCCCACGCGGCTCCAGCCTAGTGATGGCATCCCGGGCCTCCCCTTCGTTGCCGCTAACGGAAGCAGCGTTCAGGTTATCGCACAAATCGTCTACACTCGTAGCACTGTCCACCACGGAATCACTGTACTGTCTCAAGTGTTTCGCCGCCTCCGCACTGGCATTCGGTTTGCTCCTGAGGTCACTGACGTCATCACTGTTTCTCTCTGGTCTGCCTGATCTCGAGGTCTTCCTCGAGTCGTGGCATGGCTTCCGGTATACACTGTTTCCCGAGCGATCACTGAGACACTCTTCACTGACACTCTCACTGCGGACCATCGTCTTTGGATTTTCTTGCTGCTGTTGCTGATGCTGCTGAGATTGCTGATTGTTATTACCATGATGGTTATCCTCGTTGTACGTATAACTGCGGTGAGATGAGCGACCTTCGAAACGGCCACAACTTGGATTCGAGCTCGTCTGAGAAAAACAAACAAAAAATTAATTTGGCTTTATATTGCGTCAAATTAACTTCTTCAGATCTAATTTTAAATGGAATTATGTTAAAAAAAAAGTTTTTTAATTCAATTGAAAAGCATTATATTAATATAAGTAATTCATACTAAAAAATAATTTTTAAAAAATTTTGACTATCTTCCCAACACGTACATTATTATATATACATTTAATCTCAGATGATATCGATAGAATTAAATAATTTTAATGGATGTCTTCAAATTTGATGCATATTAGGTACATTATAATGTACACAAGGTCTAAAGAGATTAAATCTGCCAAAAATTCCTCGTTCGAATTGCATATACACCCATTATATTTGTGGCAAATTTCAATTAAATATTTAATGTAAACGATAAATCAGAGAATATTTATGCACGATTAAAGTATCATCGTAGATTAAATATTGAAATTTGCGTAACTCAATGTAGATTGATATCATGTATAATAATTCTTGTTGCAAGTAATAATGTTATTATTGACATTATAGCAATTTTATTGAAAATAGTAAATAATAGAAATTTAATGTATGAAAATTATAAGGACCAGAATGACAATCGTGAAACTCTGCAGTTTACGAGATAACGATCATTTATATACGCCTTGGCATGCACTGAATTCAGCGAAATAGTGACAAAGAAGTCTCGTGAATCGCGAAGTTCAGCGAAACTCTTCTCAGAATGAGAGATAAAATAGGCATTGAGATTCATTAATGAGAAGTCAATGCTTCGGCTATATTCTATAAAGTCTGTCCCGATATATTTGCAACTCTTTTCTATTTCTTTCAAAATAAAAATTAAATATTTCAAATATTCGATATTAATTCATATTTTTCTTTTAATGCTTTTAAATGTTACAAACTGAAGAAAGATAAAAATTCTTTTAATTTGTATGCATATCTACAAAAATTTAATAACAAATAAATATTCCATTACAATATAATATTATTATTTTGAACAAACAACTCAAAGATATTTTCTATAATTAGAAATATAATAAAAAAGTATCTCCTTTATATGTTTGTAATATTGAAAAATCACATTATATTTCTTTTAATTTTTTTTACTTATTGAGATGATTTTTTAAAAAATTGTACAGTATCACAGATCATTAATTTTTTCATACGTCTAATTTTGCAATAATGTTCAAATATTAAAAATAAATAGTTATTCTTTTTCTTGGCAATAGTGAACGTTCAAAAGTATAAAAAAAGTTCAGTTGTGTAAAATATCGTTCGTTCATGCGTAGCAATAGACGTCAAGCTCTCGTCACCATGACGTTGGAATTCCTCACCTGTGGATAATTTTGAGACGACGGCTGGTATCCGCTAGAAGGAGGGGAGGATGCCTGTACTCGTGACGGTCTTCTGGGTGGCGGAACCGGTGCTGGTCCCTTGAGCTTCTCGGTGAGCTCGCGAAGGCGCTCAGCCTTCTCGCTGCGGGGGCCGGAAGAGGATTTCTTGCCACTTCCTCCTCCGCCCCCGCTCCATCGAAACCTGTGCAATCGGTCCACCGCTATCACTGCTGGTTCCTACAGTCAGAGGGGAGAATAAATAAATCTCACGGCTTGTAATAGTTTCAATGCGAAATCGAGATACGAGTGAAGCCAAAGACAGTAGAACAAATAATCCTATATTTATTTTCTATTATTTATCCGATTATTTATTTTCAATATTTAAATTAATATCAAGGCAAGGCTTGATAAAATCAAATTATTAATCTTTCGCCAATTAGTATCAAAATATTGATAAATCATATATTGACAGTTATATATATGACATACATTGAGAATTATTCTAGTCCGTAATAGAAAGTCGTTCTTAGATGACTCTAATCATAACTGACTAGTCATCTGAAATATCTATTGTATTTAAAAGTAAACTAGTATTAAAGATAATATGGTTTTTAATTATAATAGATAAGACTTTTTTCTTAATTTTCAGAAAACTACATATATGTTATACATGCAAAACATAAGAAATCAAGTAAACGAATAGTTGCATTTTTCTTCGCAAGCATTTTTCATCAACACAGGAAAAATGTACATTATTCTTGTGTAAGAACGGATGTATGGTAATAACGCGGAGTATATCATGTGGGCAAATGTGTAAAATAATAAGCCTAATAGCACATCGAAAGCTCATACGTACGCGTACATAAGTGTCTAGTCAAAGAAGAAGCGATATTCTATTTTCGTCGTTCGTCTTTATCTTTTCCCTTTCGGCGTGGCGCGACGCTAAGGCATGAGGTGAGCCAAAAATCAAGCGATCACGCGAGTGCACGATTTTAAAAAGCAAATGAAGAAAAGTTGTTCGTATGTGCAGAAAGATCAAGCGTGAATTTTGGCACGCCTCTCTGCAAGCGAATGAATTTTCTTCGAGCGATGAAACCGCGAGTGTTTCGAGGTGAAGAAGATGCGTTGACAGTTTCGTAAAATTCAAAACAAAAAATTCGTCCATGGGAAAAAGCACTTAATTTGGTTGTAAAGTTTCTTCAAGTATAAATAAAGTTATAATTAACAGGTATTAAATATTTTTTGTCGTACTATAACAAAAAATTCGAAAATTCTTTTTGACACAAAAGATTTTGTTAAAGAGTTTGTTCTGTTTGAAGAGAAAACATAACATTTATTAAAAGATGTACTTAATAAAAATATCATTTTTCTTTCAAGTAAGAATTATTGATTTCTTTGATCATAAAAAAAAAGAAAATTAAAATTTTCTTAAAAACAATAACTATTTCTGATAAAATGTGCCTCAAAGATTAAAATAATTTCTCAAGCCTGCTGTCGATAAAATTTATCGTGTCCTTGAAGAGATTAAGTTCCTAGCGGTGACCTTGAGACCTACCTCGGGGCTGCTGACACAAAGTCTTCCAGACCTAAGCCACTCCACTTTGTATTTCTTGTAACCACCTTTTCCACCTTACTGAGTCTACGCGCGAAACTCGAATCTCGCGGAAATTATGAAAAAACGCGATTGAATACCCATCTCAAAATGATAATCCACTCGCGGGCAACGAAACAACGAAGAACCAAGTGACTAACTGAACTAACAAACGATCGATTTTGACACGCGATCGATTGAAGCAAGTACCTGCAGCTTGAGCGTTTGATGCTTCGTCCACTGCGCGAGCTGCCGCGGTACGGAGACGGTCTGCGTCGTCGTCGGGACGCCGGACGAGTAGCCGAGCGACGTCGAGGGTGAGCACGGCGTCGTCGTCGGTGGCGAATACGACGATGTTACCGCCGCCACGGCTGCTTGTGGATAATGCTGCTGGTAATAGTGGTAGTGTGACTGCTGTTGCTGCTGCTGCTGCTGCTGGCTGGTGCTGCCGATGTTCCCCACCGATGTTTGCATCGCGCCGCGACTATTATTAGCGAGCGTCGGCGTCGTCTCCGCGACGCTCGTGGTAGAAGCAGGAAGAGACGACGAGTAGTCGCTAGCGATTTCCCTGGACGGATAATCACCGGTGACGATCGAAGGGCACGATGTCGACGACGCCGACGATGACGACGATGCTGCTGTCGCCATCGAGGACATGATCGCTGGTGATATCCGAGGCAGCGGAAGACGCGATCGCGGACCGATACAACAACAATCGGCGATGCTGGCTGCTAGATCGATTGGCGGTTTTTCCGTCACCGGTCTCTCGGTCAGCCGCTCTCGCGAGTCGCTCTCGCGCGAATTCCGCTTTCGCCGGCGCTCCTGCGATTCTTCTCTGGAATTGACCGGTGGTAGGTTTTCCTGAAACAGATACAAATACTTTTCAATTCTTTGTAAAGCAATTCTCATCGTCGCTTAACCCTTTCGTTCCAAGCCGTACGATATATATCGTGTTTATTTCTAACAGTACATGTTTGTACTACTATTTCCCTCCTCCTCCACTTCCACTAACTAATTTCATTATTTCTTTCACTGAATTATCGATTCGATATTGAAACAGCAGACCTGTGTATTATCTTTGATTGAAAAAATTATATATAAATATATATATTGAGGGACGAAAAAATTAAGAATGTGTTAGGTCTCTGTAAAAAGTATTTGAAATTGGAAACTTATTTTCGTATAAAAATGAATGTTATACGTATAAAACGGTTTAATAAAGTTGATGTTTATATTTAACAATATAATTTTATAATTTAACAAAAATTTGCTTGATTTATTTTAATTATTTTTTAATCTTAAATTTTTATCTGATTTTTCTTTTTAGAAAAAAAAATTATTTATATTTTCTTTTGTAACTATAGAATATTCTTATAATAAAAGAAACTTTTAATAGTCATTTAAAAAAAATGTCAGATAAATGAAATATTTCAGAAGATGTGTATGCTTCAACATTCGCCATTTCATTTTTTCAAAGTGTTTCATAAAATGCTAAGCATCGTATGCTTCATTTATTAAAAAAAATCTTATTTAGACGTTTCAATTTGGAAACTAAAAGTGTTGAGGTAAAAGATTCAAATTAAATACCGAAGAAAAATTGTTGCTAAATTCTTTTGAAGATAAAATTATGCTACTGACTTTTCTCTTTAAGACACCTTATATATCTTTGTTACTTATTCGTTATGTCTTTGTATTTCACAGACACTCTTCATATCTACTTTATTTCTCCGTCTGCACCAATGCGTCGCTTTCGTTTCCTTCCATTTCTCTCATGTCCCTTAACTTAGGGACATTCTGTCCTCCGCGCTGTCTCAAATGTATCTCGTATTTTTAAACTTACAAGAAAATGACGTACAAGCAAGCGTACTTTTTCTGAGGACACATTTCGCATTTCTTAAATCTTACCGCGTCACTTCTAAATAATTCTAGCAAGTCTTTTTTATATCACCAAGTCCAAGATAATATTTTCAAAAGTCACCGGAATTGATAATATCATCCATCCACATGGATAAATAACGGCAATTTATACAAGTCTCGGATAGAATTTGGCAGATAACGGCGGGCGAATGTGTCACATGAGATTCACGTCAACTATACGTGCTGTTATGACGTCAATGGTGCTTATTATTCCGCGGACAAACCGTGAAAAGGAAGACGAAAAGTCAGAAAGAATGGCAGAGACGAAAGTTGAAGAGTCACTTCAAAATCGGCTTAAGTCAGTGACTGGCGAATTCTATTTGTATGATTGCTTTCTAAATTTAGGTCCTTCGACGTCTTAATTTTGTTGTCGCACATCGCTCTTGTAGCAAGGCGATCAAAGGTCGTTACCAAACGAGGTTCAAAGGGAATAGCCGATTTAAAAAGAAAATGTTGCAAATTTTCTTTGCAGAATAATATAAAAATATTCTGCTCTCTAGGAGTCTAATTTTTAATGCTTTTTTTTTAATTTTAATTTTTAAATAAGACAAAAACATTTTATATACTTTTATTAAAATTATTCTGAATTATATTTAATTTTATCTTAAATCAGAAAATGATCATGACTGCAAATAATTAAAATAAAATAGAAAAATATGACTTTTTTCATATAGAATATAAATGTCCAATGGTAATGTATTTCTTGAATATCAAAAAGATTTTTGAATTTCTAATTTCTTTACATTACTTGTAATCTGATATTTCTAGGAAGACGTTTTAGAATCGTAAAATAATAGATAAAGTGCAATACCTGAGAGATCCGCAGACCGTATCTGGTGCCACCCAGAACAACATATCCACCACCGACTCCTCCACCCGTCATAGCCCTTGCAGCGCCACCCAGCCATCCTCCAAAGCCACCCCCTCCCGTTCTCTGGGGCCCACTACCCCCATCTCCTCCGCCAGCGCGGGGCATTCTTCATCCTTCCTTCACCCTGTAATTCAAATTATGCTACAAACTAAAAAGACGATCAAGCGAAGGATGATACTTGCAAAAATAAAATGAAAAGAAGGACGAATCTTGCCTCGCACGAAAGAGATTACGGTTCACGTGGATTGTCCTTGGTTGCCTTGTGAGAGGACTAACGAGCTAGATTCATCCTACGGGATATTAACGATCTCGGTTGAGTTACGAGTGAGCGGCTCACGCGACGGACGCATCACGCACTTACGCACGCAAAATGCGGGCCGCTGTGTAAATTACTGCGAACGTTCGCGCATTCCCCAATAACTGTCGGTCACGATCTTATTTATTTATCGTACGCCATCGCCGATGAATGAAGCTCGCGGGAATTTGCGAGTCATTGTCATTAAAAGAAATCGCAGACAGTCGCCGCCGCTACCGCTATACCGGAAGCGACGAGGCCACCGACATGCTGTTGCAAGACCAATGTCGGCCGCGAAATTCTTTCTTGGCTCTCGTCAGATCTGGGAACAAGTCTGCTGACGTCCGAGGGAGATCTTCCGATCGCAAATCTGCGGGTCGTTAAAAAAAACTTTGCGAAAATTTGATTCTACAATTCTGCAAATAGATTCGATAAATGTGACATCTATTCACAACAAATAATTATTTTTCAAATTCTCTAATATGATTTTAAAATAAATGAATTTAAAATAACATAATGTATACGTATTCTGCAACATTGCTATTTTTGTAATTTGAGGAATTGCATCTATTTTTATAAGATAAAATAAGATATACTTATTTTTATAGTTTTGTTGCGTGATGTCCACATCGTGAAGTGAAATAATCTTGTTTGTATCGAGAAGATTTTAAAATTTTAACAGTTTTCTTCTCTAATTTTTTTATACATGTTCATCCTGTAAAAGTTAGATGGCAAAACATTTTGGCTTTTATATCGTGTTATGCTATACATTATATCGTGTTTCAGTGAACATTGCTATTGATACCGTTATTGAATCGTAAAAGCGCATCGTGAAAACATCTATACAATTATTTACGGTAAAACGCGTATTTAAAAAAAAATAACCGGAAGTCATTGTACCAGTGTACCATAACTCTTTCTATGTAAAATCAAAACTAAATTATAGAATATAAATTCTATCCGACAGGCTTTCCCTACATAAATCTCCGCCTTCACATAAACCGTATGCTGTAAGATTTTTATTTTTTTTTTTTTTCAACATTTAAAACTTCAAACTTTCTCTTAAAAATTATAATAATAAGTATAATGTGAAACATATATAATATATAATATAAAATAGAACATGAATAATTGTAATAATAAGTATAAAAAAAAAAATTTTACAATATACATAGTGAGAAACACATTACACACATCACAATTATTCACATAATTATTCTTTTCTAATTATGTGTTTTAATCAAAAAATTTTATATAAAAAAGAAAACACGAGTGAGAATTATGTCAATAATAATATAACAAATTCAGATTTAAAATTAAAGTGTTTAAACATAGATTTAGTTAGTATATGACAAATGCAAGTAGCAGATCATAATTTTTCATATTAATAATTTTTAATAATTTATACATAAATAAAAGTGGTTTATATAGATATTTAAAAAAATATTTTCTTTTATTTAATTATGAACTTGTCCTATTTTATTTTAATGCCGTTTTATACGCATTTCTAAAACCTCGTATTGACATGAGCCAATTGCACGTTTTCTACTCATAGATCAATGGGAGATGTGCTTGCTAATCACCAGATCAGTTGATTGTTAAAGCCTGCGATTGTCGCAGTGTTTTCTGAATCAATGAGTTTCACAGATCGTCCGCTGGACGCTTATCACGCACGAATAAATAAGCAAGTGATTAAAACAAAACTGTGATTATGCTACATAAATCTCGATCTGCCACCTACATATGTCTCCCACGCTTCCGTTTCATCAAATCGTTATAAAATAACGATTTGATGAAACAGCAAAGTAGAATTATACTTAATATAATTCATAATGTCAAATTGTACAATATTCAATTTGAATTATTTTTAATTATTTCTATAAGCCACTACTCCTATTCAATATATCATTAATTTAATCAAAATAATGAAGTCATATAATTTAAATCACTTTTTACTGTAATGTTTTATTCAAAAAATAATTATCAAAGATTATAATTTTTCCTTGTTAGATTTATTTTATAATTTGCCTTTACTTTTTAAACTATGTTATAAATTTAAAAATTAAAAAAGCATCTGATTTACAACTTGACTTTCGAGAATTTATTACGGAATTATTCTGCTCTTATTTGGTATTAAGAAGATATTAACTGACAACTACTCTCTCTTATATAAATAACAAAGTTTATCGTGAGTTCAACAAAAATATAAGAATGCAGATTTAATTGCGATTTATATCCAAGAAGTTGAAAGAAATCACATTTAATGGATGTCCATTTAAGTAGATAAGCGTGACCGCGGCTGACAGGTATAATGGATGAAAATTCGTTGGAATTCACATGCAAGGTCTTGCATGAAATCCCGCTCCGAATTTATTATCACCGTTAATGCAAACAGGACGCTTTGCCATGCCGGAAGTCATCGTCGCGCGTCATGTATTATTACACTAATACCCGAAGGACCGATGTATTCGGTATAATCGTCCTTTCAATCCGGAAGAGCTTCTTTTAGTCCGAATAAACTTCCGGTACAAAGTTAACTTCCTGGCACGTTGCGATTATAAAATTTACCGGAACTGCTCTACTATTTATAAAGTATCATATATCCAAACTAAATAAGTATATATATATATATATATATGTAATTTAATAGAATGATTGATAACATTTTAGTTTACATAAAAAAAATATTTTAAACAAGACAAGATTTTTCTTATAGATTTTTAGCATTGCGGAATCTAAAAGGATTTTTTTATTTACTTATATAAAAATTATAAATTTTTACTGATTTTTTCAAAATTCTTACATTTAAATTGGTAAAAAAAAAAATAAAAATACAATTCTCTATTGTAGTAAAAAGTTGTTAATGTTGTTATTGTTATTGTTAAAAATTTCACAAGTATACAAAAATTTTTTCAGATTTTTATATAGTCTGAAACAATAAAAAAATCTGCTATGGACCTCAAAGAGGTCCCAGGTTGTAAACTGTGGCCGAAAATTTTATATGACAAGTAAAAGATTAAAATTATACAAGCAGGATCAAAAAGAATGTTTGAGAAAAAGAGAAAAAATTAAATCTTGATTTTAAACGGCATTTTATCATAGATGTGTGAATAATTCTTAAACAAATGTACATGACTTTATTCTTCGAGAACAGTTATGCGTCACTATTGACTATCGTCCATATAAAAGCACACCTTTTACTATTCATAAGAGTCGCTACCGTAAAGTCGGCGAGTACCAGCCTTGTTAGATATTCATTGCGTCACTTTATCTGTAATCGATGACGAACATCGCAAGTCGTTGAACGCAGCCGGTGAATTCATCGCGACGAAAAGAGAGAAAAAAAGAAGTTTCTTCCTCGACGACTTGAAAAATGTGTTTATTGGCGACGTTGTGCCGTTTGGCGCTTATCCGTTCCGCCATTTGAATTTTTCTAATGTGACAGAAAACGTATTTTTGTCGATGAAAATCGGTCGCGGGATCGACAAGAATGTTGTTTGCCTTCAGTGCACAATGAACATGCTGCGACTGATAAAAATTATTCCTGGTACCTTTGCCTTATACTTTTACATATTCGAGTAGATTTTTTTTGCAAAAAATACAGAACAAAAAATACATTAAAAGTAATACAGTATTATAAAATAATAAAGTTATATTTTATAATAATTTTTAAGTTATTTCCTGACATATTTTGATCGAGGGCTATTATTTTATGTAACTTGACAGTTTTTGATCAATCTCGTAAAAACTTATACACAAGTTTCGTAAGATAAAAAACCCATAAGTAATCAATAACTCCGAAAGAGAAGTTTTAATAATTATTTATATAATTTAAAAAACTTATTTTTATTAATGAATGTAAGAATAAAATAGTTAAAAATACATGTATACGATCGCATCGAATATGATTTATTAGAGTAAAACTGAGTGGGAGTTGGAAGATGAGAATGCAATTTGACTGTTTCTGCATGACGTCCAATTGATAAACATGCTTCTACAAATAATTGAAGCTACATCAAGGCCAAGTTAATATCATCCAGCAGGATGTTTATCCATATAACAATTTCCGATACGATATACTTGTATTCCAAATTTATTGCATCGCATATATTCCGATTTATATTAACCGCTGTGTCATATGTAATTAATTTTTGCAATACGTATTTTACAATTTCTAATCGTACCATGAATTTTTCTACTATTTAAAAATTCCTCTTCTACATATGATATTTGTAAAATGATATTAAACTTAATATAATATTCAATTATTTGGTGCCACTCTGTAATATTTTATATATATTTTGTATATTTCATTGTATCTATGCTACGTAAAGATTATGTAATATCTCATAAAATGAAACATATAATAATTTTTTTAAAATTAAAATACCAGATGTTAAGGAATATAACAAGCAAATGTATATATCTTTATTAATAAAAAAAAAAACATATCAAAATAACATAGCAAAGTAAAAGAAGCCTCAAGTATGCCATACTAAAAGTGACATCAAAAGTTAATATTGTATTAATAAGAAAATAAATATTATAAGAAATTATATACTTGTCATAATGATTATGTTATTATAAAGTTATATCTTATTAAATTGTTAAGTTGTTAATATCGAACTTTCTTCTATGCAATGATTAACTCAAAACGTGCATAAAACGATTAAATATAAAAGTACGAAGCGAGCAAAGAATTACCAGGATGAAAAACAAAATCGCATGCAACACGCGCGAGCAATGCATCTTCGCGCGTTGCTATTTGATCGAAGGGGTTCTTGCCCCGGTGTAAGATCAAGATTGCAGAGAAAAGGAAGATCACGTCTCGTCCGACATGCGGAGCACGTAAGAAAACCGAAACGAAAGAGCGCGACTCTCCCGCAGACTCCAGCTGGACCGCTTCTATTATAAACGCGTACGTCGCAATCCATTCTGCTTGATCTCGTCTTCCAATTGAATCAATCACTCGGCTAAAAAAAGCGAGTTAACGAGATTTGTATTCGATCGAATAACAATGCTTATTTTTTGTAGCAAATTTTTTATAGCAATCATTTTCTTGTTTTTTATCAATAGTTTTTGTTATTATATCACGAGAGAGAGAGAGAGAGAGAGAGAGAGAGAGAGAGAGAGAGAGAGAGCATAAAATACAACATTCGTAGTTTATTACGTATAATAATTTACAAATGCTGCATTGTTGATAAATAAATTTAACACATTTATGTGTTAAATACATACATGTGTTTTAAAAAATTCATGCAAATTTTTGTGTTAATTTAATAAAAGATAAATATAATAGAAAAAAATACAAATATTATAAAAAAAATTAAACTTTTATAAACTTTTATAAAAAAATATAACTTTTGATATAATTTGCAAATAAATCGTAGAAGCATACTTCTTTAAAATTTCAGTAAAACTCACATTTATAATATATATTAAATTAATACATAAGTACAATTTTATTATTCTTTCTGGAATTTATATTTAAAAATTATTTTTGTTATTTCTTCATTTACTTATAAATTTTGTTTGAACATTAAAAAATGTTCAATATCAATTTAATACAAAATATTTAAATTACATTATATAAGTTATATTACTATTTGAGTATATGTTAAAAATTAACATAAAATTAATAAATACTAAATTAATAAATTTTAACACAAATACAACATAATTTTTACTGATACTCCGTTAAATAATTCATAGATTCGTTTCCTTTTTCGCTATCTATATATTTCTTAATTTATTTTTACGATGAAAGAAACGTATATTCATGAAACATATGTTTTATAGGAATAAGGCAAAATTTTAGTTATTATTGGTGATGGCTCGATACCAGTCCCAAGAAAGAAAAACGTCAAATAAAAGGAAGCAGCCGCATTCCATTTCGCAGGACGTTATTTGCACATGAAGGGGCAACTCGTCCCAGTACAAATAACCGATAAACATTCGCGATGCTTTGTCATCGCAGCGCAATGCACCGCGTCGTGAGGTTTATTTGCGAAACGATAAGCACCCGCGTCAAAAGTGCATTCTCGTCGTATTTCGACGGTTTTTGCGCCGGACTCGCGACTTTACGTCGCCAGAGAAATGAAGATATTACTGATATAATATTAATAATTTCGAGCTATAAACAATAAAAATTTTGAATTGAGAGTTCGAAATCTAAATATATAAACTCTAACTAGTTAACATTTTTTTTAAGCAATTTAATATTTTATACTTAAAAAAAAAAGGTTATTTCTATCTATTAATTTAAAAAGATATCAATATAAACTTTTATGTTATAAAAATGGAATAATAATCTAAATTCTATTTCCAAAAAGAAAGATTGTTTAATACAATTTGATATTTAATAAAAAGAATTGCTATTTTTATAACTTAGATTTTTGGACGCACTCTCAAAGAAAACTCTATGAGATCTATTGCTAATATTGCGTTTCAAATTTAATTATCACGGCCAGGATACTACTGTGTAAAGTTTTCTTACTATTGTAAAGTATGTAGTATCTCAAACTGTAGTATCTCGGACGTTAGATAATTAAATTTGGAACGCAATACTGGATTCAAACCTTTACAGAAAAGCAGAAAGCAGAAGAACAGCAGCCAATCAAAATTTGCGCTGGTAATAAGCAGTACAGAAACCAGCAACGAGTTTTGATTGGCTGTCACTTTTTTGTTTTCTACTTTTCTCAATATTTGAACCCACCCTTAGATGCAAAATCGTGTAAATTACTTTTTTGTAAATTTCATGAATAATTTTCTGTAGGAAACAATGGAATTCCTTTCATAGAAACAGAGACAAAGTTTCAATCTCGAATAATCGAAAATTATTGATAAAAATTTCTACTCTTCTGGGATATATTAAATTATTTAAAATATTTAAAATTTAAATTATTTAAATTAATAGCGATGCATGTTGTAAAAAAAATGATAGAAGATTATGCACTTTTTATTTTATATACGGTTTAATGATTTGAAAAATTTTAAATATTAAATAATATATTTTTTATAAATTGAAATATTTTATTTGATAAGTAATATGTATTACGTAACATAAAGACACACGACACACAATTGTCATTATTTATAAAATGTCATAACTTTAAAATAGAGTATCTGAAAACAAGAAAATATAGAGTAGATGCGACACAGAGAATACGCCTGCAATTTCTTGCAATTTAAATTATTCATTTGTCACAACAAGTTTTTGTGTTTTAAAACGACGCGTAAGCTTTATTATCTAAATAGGTTTTCATACTAAAATATCTGTTAAAGTATCAGAAGACTCTTATGCCGGAGGCAGGCTAATAGACTCTCGTAACTGCTAACCGCCTGTATGTCAAATGATCCGCCAACGTAATACTTCCTTTATTCCATGGAGAACGCAAAGGAATCCAGCTCACCGGGAGAGTTTCAAAATTTTTCTCTCAGAGAAATGTTTCTAAATATAGAAAGACGCATATTAACCTTTTACAAGAACATCTCGACCGCTGAGGTCCGTACTTCGATTTTACTTCGGGTTAAACTGCAATTCGCATGTCAGACAGATTTGCGTCAATCACTTTTAATTGTCGCGAACATCTGCTCACGCGAACCGTCTTTCGTGTTATATGACAGAATACGATAAAGCAAAATGCAATATTTTTATAATTTAGAGCAATTTCAAGATAACATATAAGTATATAAAAATAAATAAAATATTTATAATTTACATATATAAATGTAGAGATTGTTTATAAAGAGTATAATAATTGTAATAATAATTGTAAATGTAGATTAAAAACGTAATTTAAAATATATATATTTCTGATAACATTATGTATTTTTTACTCAATTAAATAAGAATGATCCAAATAAGATAACAAATATTCTGGAAATATGAAATAAAAATTAAGAGATCATCTATAAATTCAAACGCAGTAGCCCAATAATTAACCCAATAATAGTGTATTTCTGACTTTTTGCTTAATTAAGCGAGCACGATTTAAGTCGATCTAATGGTACAGTGTCCCGGTGATCATTCGCCGCTTTCAAATAAATTAATTCGTGATCTAAGCCTAAACGATCGCGTAAGCTGCGCGGTCCCCTCATTTGCATATCGATCGAGAGTTGCTCCATAAGTCACTGCAAATCGTTCGTTATAAATCGCCGCACAAAACTGGCCGGCGGCCGAAGGATACCTGTCTGCTCCTGTAATCCTCTTTCTGCAGCATGCTGTTGCATTGAAAAGCCGGCGAAACTTATTTTCTCCCATGCCATTTTCGATGGGTTGGATTGCGTCATTAATTAATCGTTATTAACGTGCAAGATACGACGTGATATTTTTGCTACGGTGAGTAACTGTGTTTCATTCCTAAGAAAATTATAGAAGGAAAGAGAGAGAGAAAGAGAGAGAGAGAGAGAGAGAGAGAGAATGCGATATTTATACCTTACTTGCCGGCGGCACGATGACGCGTGCCAGGACATTTCTCGTGATGCGTTCGCCAATTTTGCACGGCGGAAGTAACGCAGATGAAACACTTATTTAAGAGTAATTGCATTTAAGTAATTCCCGCGGAGTAGCTTTGAGAAAACATGTTATGGAATGAGTGATCTTGAACATGTTTTAAACGATAATGTTCTTTTTCACATCTCGTTATAATGTAAAATTGCACATCATAAGTAAAACACGATAATTTAACGGAGTGTATCACTCTGCGTTAACTATACAAGAAAGAAAATTATAGATTACTGTGATAGAAATGGCATGAACAAGCAGTCTATCATAAATCATCTAATATAATGACAAATCATCGTCATCAAACTCGATAATGATGACTTCATTATCATGCAAACAAGACATCTTGCAATTGAGAGTTTCAATTCATCAAATGTTTGTCAGATAACAATTTTATGATGGAATGTTGGCACTTCGAACAATTTCTTCTTTTCTCTCGGAAACATGCCAAAGAGGATAAAGATTACTGGCATTGATCGAGATCGCGATGATGATGCAACGAAAAAGATGGCATCTGTTATTATTTTCAAAATGCAGTGTATTGCTAAAAAAATTATATTATTTTTATTAAAATGAAATGATGCAAATTTTTAAAACAATATTTTAAAAATATTTAAAAATATATTTATTAACTAAAAAGTATTAAAAAAATGTATTTTTTACGGGATATATGAACAAAAAATATAATAAAATTTATGATAAAAAATTTTTGATTTGGCAATGAATAATTTATAAATTATTTAAAAATTGAAAATAAATGTAATACACACAAATACTGTTCTATCACGTGTGCGAACAAATTTGAGTGAACCTCAGGCAAGCTTAAGATTTGAGCTATAGTTTATGAGAAGTAACTGAAACCACTGTTACGTTTATCTCGCCATGATATTAAATATTCTTATCGGTCTTATAACTAAACAAACAACCCGTGAATCAGTTCAGAATCGACACACCAGGTATACATACCCTCCAAGAATAAATTCACTATCATCAGTGAGTCCCATCGTCCTATCTCTCTTTTATTTTTTCAAATGTCTAATCTCTTTTCATTCACATAGGTGCTTTGTTATTTATCATATTGTACATCGGTCCTAAACTTTCGGTGCCGTATAAAACTCGATTATCATATATTAAAATTTTGCTTGAAGATTCTTTTGAGTATCTAGATTCTTCTGCTAATTTTAAAATTGCATCCGGCGATTATATTTTATAATTATTTTCACAAATTATACTGTATCGTTCAAACTTTTTTTATTATTCTCTTAACTTTTTTGTCTTCAGTATTTTCACCCCAAGACAATGCGGAAGTATGTATGTATCTTCTGAGAAATTTTTAAAATATTTTATATGCCTGTCCTAAAGATGATGTGTTTAAAGTTCTCCTTAACAATCCTTTTAAAAGTGTCCTCGAGATTCTTCTTGAAACTCTCTCAGGATTTCCTGCTTCAAACCTTCTTTGACGCTCTTCAAAACGTTCCGTTCGTGGTTTTCCTCGGAGTTCTCTTCAAGGCCGTTGCACGAATTACAAGACAGACGTTCGCGCACGAGCACAGCGGATGCCAAAAAGTTTCACCGGGAATCGAAGTGACCACGAGAGAAGCAAGAGGTGAAGGCGAAGCAGGGAGGCAAAAGATTGGTAATGCACGGACGAGGAACACGATGCCACCTTAGTGAAAGCCACCGCGAAGAAGAAGAAGCTTCCTTGCCGCACCGAGTGCCGCTCCCGCCAAGCGGAAGATTATCTAAATAGACTCTGTGGGCCAAAGAGGGAAAGAGCAGAAAAGGAGACAAGACGGCGGCTTAGGAGGAGAAGAGGACCCACAACGAGTCGGTATTTATATGTCGTGCCTTTGGAGAGCCAGTGACCAGGAACATCCCTCTTCGTGTCCGCGAATAAAACGCACCGGATGCCATTGATTTTCTTCGACCATCGATTGGAATTCACGGGGCGCGCCGCAACAGGAATTAACAGCCTCATCGGCAAGAAGATCTGAGAGACAGAAAGAAGTAAAGAAAGAGAGAAAGAGAAACACGGGTTAATCAGCTGCGCCGGCAAAACCGAGGACCTTTACTCTTTGAATACATCGTTGTGCATTTCTTGGGTGGTAGAGATTACTGCGAGATCTAATCTGAGTTTTCGTCTTTGGATTTATTTCATCGTTTATAACAACGTAGTTGTAACTTTCAATAAGTAATTATGCACGGGTGTATCTTTAATATTATGTATGATAAACTTTTATTGCATTTTCCATCAACAATGGTACCATTAAGAAATTTATCTCTTATTTTATCAGAGACTTTATGAATATCGTTTGTTTTTATAACCTTTTTAACAATCAAGTTTTAATATACAATAATTGTGATTAACAACCGTTTTTAGAATATTTTGTTAAAATAAAATTTGAATGCGATTGAAGTAAAATATTAACTTAAAGCTTATAAAAATACTTAGATTTTCATAACTGTTTTGAAATAAAAAAATTTTAATGTTTCAATATTGTTTCATATAAAATTTAAACTAATTTTTATTTTATATTTAATTACAGAATCTTTTATATATATATATATATATATATATATATATTACATAGAATAACTATTAAACTTTCTAGTTAATTTAAAATTTAAAGTAATTTATTTTGACATTTAGTTGCCGGTATTAATAATAAAAGTTTGTTGTATAATTGCTGTAATAAAACATAAGATTTACGATTGTTTCTGATTAGAAAGACGAGAAGATTGCAATGAAGGAAATCTGAGTTGTACACGTTTGCAGCTGTTTTAATACAAGTGTGGATATCAGGTGTTGAACCTGATTACTGCGTTTATGCGCGAAATACCTTAGACACTTACGTAACTACGGATACAATAAACTTAGTAAAAAAATAAAACTTGCGCCATTTGTATAATCAACTGTAAGAAGTGAACTAGGCAATGGAATTTCTTCTTGTTTGCTCTCTCGTTTCTTGAAACGATTCACACTTCACACTTCATAGCATTATAGACTTTGATAATTAATAAAAAAAGAGCAAATGTTCACTAAATATTTGCTCTTTTTTAAGTACTAAAAATTTCCGCAAAAATTCCGTATTTCTGAATTAAGTTGGTATTCTATGTATACAGCGATTGTGTATGTGTATGTATGTGTATGTGTGAAATTAAATATAATTAAATACTCAAAATATATCATTAATTTATATGGAATCTTATTAAGAACAATTGAAGCAAATGAAAATACGAAAAAAATATCGATGCGGAAATAGTAATAACCTTTAGTAAGTGTAATTAGTTGATAATAAATAAAAATTCGTTCCTGGAATCAGAGGAAGAGAAAAAAAAATATCATAGATCGCGGATATGAAGACAATGGGAGAGGGTTGCATCGGCATTTATGAATATAACATTCGCTCGTCTCGTAACGTTGTTTGAGCGGAAAACATCGCGATTTTTTGTCGATCGGTGAAAGTTCACCGGTGATCCCAGGCAATCCCGGAAGCCGCGCTGCTCCACTCGTCGCAACGTGGAAAGAATCGGTATTGTTGTGCATCGCACGCGCTCGAGCTCGGACGAACGCGTGCAGTCGCCTCTGGTTCAAGCCGTTTCAGCAAGGGCCGTTGAACCGAAACGACCAACCGGAACGACGTCCGATACTTTTTCCTTCTTCAATAACGGGCGATCCGCCGCGCGCGGATACTAATCGAGCGAAAATCAAGGACGCACCGGCGAACGTCGCGTCGCGCCCCGTCGCGCTCGATTTCAGGGCCAAGAAAGCGCGCATTGCAGTGCAAAAGCAAGGGACTCGTCGACAGGAAGAATTTTTACTGATTGTTTGTAGTAATAAATTTTAATAATTACCAATTTTCACTTAATTTCAACATTGTTTAATGATTATTTTTTCGCTCACTTCACACTTCGAATTATTTTTAGTCTAAACGTATAAATAGCTATAAAGCAAAAACTTAAAGAATATTTTATCTTTGAAACCCGTGTTTGAAAATTTCATGCTAAATGTATTCTAGAAAAGAAAAGATTCTAAAATTTGTTTAAGATAAAAGTTGCATTTAATATGAATATAAGATCAGAATTATACCCATTTACATTTGATTTTTACATTAAATTTGATTTTGAAAAATATATATAAGAAAAAATTCAGATCATATATATTAACATAATATGTATATCAATGTAAAAATTTTATTTTACGAAGAAAAATGAATAATCTTATAAATTTAATAAAAATATTCTGGCTATTTTTGCTGAATTTATGACAAACTTTACTTACCTCAAAGTAAAAAATATCGAATAAAAGAAATGTAAAGTAAAAAGAGAGAATACATTACATTTATAAATCCATTCAAGATTATTACTTTAGTAAAGTAAGTTATATTATTTTCAAGCACGGACAATTCTCAAAATTTACTTTATAAAATGTAAAAAGTAAATGTACTTTAGAATATGACAATTGCTTATTTATTTGAAAAGTAAAGTAAATTTTACATAAGTGAGCGTCTATCCTTCTACATGCCATTTTCATAAAATTTACTAGAATTCTACTAGTGCATATTACTTTACATTTCTCTCCATGTTGATGAATTCTTTGATTTTTACATTTTAATTCTACTGGTATCTCAGAATTTATAAAAATCTACATTTTATTAGAATAGTCAAATACAAAGATCACATCATCCTTTAAACCTCTCACGTTTCATCCTAAGGGTCTCGGCTATTTTCCGAATTCTCAGAGTCTAACTCATGTAACATCCATAAAATTATAGGATTATCATATTCCGTGATCTTTGAACTGTATCTCGTGTCCGACATTCACACATTCCGGCAATACAACGCAAGGTTTTACTAGTTGTACACTGAAAGGAAAGATTGGCTGAATATGTCATAACATATTTAATTGGTTGCAAGAACCAATTTTGGTTAGCCTATCGAAATCCTATACTCATTGCGGATAGGCTAACGCAACCAAAAATTGGTTGCTGCAACCAATTAAAAAATGTTATGCGGCTATATTTTACCATCTAATTTGGTGCAACAGCCAATTTTTTCTTTTGGTGTAGATTAACAATAGACTTACTTCTGCAGACGATCAAAAATACTTTCGCCAATGCTCTGTGCACGATTCCACCTGAGAAAATCAGCAATCGTTGAGTGACAGCGTGCACATCCATGATCAGAAATCCACCGATGAAATGTATCGCCAGCAACCGAGCACTTGGAGACTCGCGGATTTTCGTTGATGCTCCGGCGTTCACTGCGTGCACGCGCACTCACCGCGACGTTTGCGTTGGTCGCTCAGGAAAATCAGTGATCTCGATCCCGATCACGAAGGAGAGATCCAGTCAAATCACCGCGTCGATCTTACTCAACTGCGCAACACTGGCACAACGTATATCCGTGGCACACATCAACACAACGCAACCGTTCTACAAATCTAGATACTTCATTTCTTCCCGATTCCGTCTTTGGACCCCCAAGGAGAACGAGAAAGTTAAAATAATGTCACATTGACCGAATCATGACAAAAAAATAATACAAATTCGGTTAATATGACGTTAAATTAACATTATTTTAACTTTCTTGCTCGCCTTGGACCGCTTCTTTCCGGTTTAACATCTGATCGCGCTGCCACGAGTCCAACACCTACCGAGAAAGAATCGGTGAATTACGTTCGCGATAAATGCGATAATTTTTTTACTTCATGGATGCAATTTAATAAAATGTTATAATAATAAAATATGCAGAGCAACCCAATCTGAACTGTATTGGAAGTTTGATTTGCGAGGACTTTGCGTGTGCCTCCAAGTCAGAAAGAAACGATGCTCCGCGTGAATTACGAACTGCGACTATGATTCATATATCGGAGTAATCTCTTTTCGTTCTGCGATACTGAGAACGGTTTCGTACGATACAAATCGCAGATACTTTCCCACTTCACTTCATTCCCGTCGATAGACTCTCATACGTCTTTCTCTTGCAATCATCTAAAAGAGGAATCGTTTAACACGCAAAGTCAGTGAACTGAAAAATTTTCAATCGATCAGCATTTGTCTCACTCGTTTATTACCTGCTTTCAATGTGTAAAAAATTTAATTTTAAGAAATTTCTCCACTTAAAAATTTAACATAATAGTCAACTTTCAACAAAGAAGAGAAAAATCGACATACGTAAAATTTACAACAAAATTCGAGTCCTAATTAGTGCAATAACACTCTGATTTTCGTGCAATTTATCGAAAACACTCGCTGTCTGTATTTGAATCCACATATCCATAAAACTCACAGGTTTCACAGATTCCCACGTCCTTCTCTCCTCGGAAGAAGATGAGGGCCGCGCACAAAAGGCACACTCTCGAAATCGATTCCGGTCTCGATCAGCGTGGATCGGTCCCGGTGGCAGACTCGCGACGCGCGCGCGAGGACGCGTCGCAGGCGATCGCGGGCGATCTACGGGATCGTGGATGTTGGGACCGCTCGGCGCGACTCTCGAGCGTGTGTGCGTAATCGCAGCGATATAAGACGGCCGCGATGCGGTTTCACGGATGCAGGGAGAAGGGGGTTACATCAGAGAATACACGAAGAGTCCACGCTCGGCTTGGTTCGGTTGGTTGTTCACGATGACGACGACGACAACGACGACGACGACGATGACACGACGCGCGAGAACGCGCCGCGCCGAGGCACCGCTTCGACTCTGCTTCGATTCGCAAGTGCCGACGACGGGACCGACGAATGGCTGTCCAGATCTAGCTGGGTACCACGACGAAGCTGGCCCGACTCGACGCGAGAGACCATGGCGTGTATGCACGAGGCAAGGCGGATCCGACAGCACAAACCGGCACGAAGGAACGGCTTCGACGGCGCGGAGCGTGAGCGAGAGGGGCCCGACGGGGCCTAATCTGACCGGAGGGACTCCTATGCTTCCTTCGTGCTAACTCTCTCTTGGCGAAAGGTGGCCGCCGAACTGCGGCCGAGATTTTCCTTGCCGACCATGCCTTTAACATTAACAATAATAGTTTTACAATAATATTAATTTATATACCGATTTTATTTTTATTCTATTTACATTTATTTTTTTATGTTTATTGTTCTGAATTTTTAACTATGGTTTTATTTATTTTAGTTATTTTTTTGGTATTCAATTATTTTTTTATTGATATTATTGCGGCTGAAAAAGATCAAATAGAATAAAAACTTGTTTCGCTATTTGTATCAATTTTAGATTTTAATGGATTAAAATAGGGGATATTAATTTAACATTTTTGCTGTCGTTGCATTCATACTTAACTTTAGTTATACTTAATAACAGTTTTGTTATATTAAAGAACTTTCCATAATTTGTACAGGTAGCTTCGCATATAGATATCATTTGTATCAAGTTACCTGCTCCACTCTGTTTAAGTGTAATTGGTATAAATACATTTATTAAGCCTATTAAATTTTAATAACATAGAAAGTCGTGACTTTCTTTCTTTATATCTTTCCTTTTAATAATTTATTTTGCGGTAATTTCTTTTAGATTTTATTTTAAAGTCTTGCTATTACCAAGAAATATATTACGACCGTACATCTATAGATTTCTTAGTTGAGGTTCTTATTTCGCTTGGGCGGGAGAGATCTCGGATTCAAACATCGCATCGCGTGGCTGCTCCCGCGCCACGCTGGCTAAATATTTCGCGGAATATATTAAGATATTAGTCACGTAACTCGGTGGACCTCCACCACTATTAGCTTTCGAAGCAAAGTGATTTCCACGCGATCTTGGAGCACGTGATCGGTATCCAGAACATGTGATATTTCAGTCTTGATACTAACACCTACACTTTTATTCAATAATAACCGTTGATTCACTAAGATAATTATAGACTTTCCAGTATCTATTAAGTCTCATTTTTCAACCATTTTTTTACTCGAAACATATATTATAAAAAAACAAATATAAAGAATCGATTACAAAAAATTAAAATAGAAATTTATTATAATAATATAAACAAAATAAATTATAACAAATTAATAATGCTATAATATCTTTCAATATCGGTTACCTTGAAAACTTTGCAATATTTTGCATATATTATATTTATCTCAAAAAAAGCTAACTTTAAGAAATAAATTTAGCTCTTGTAAACAAGATTGTAGTCTCCAGATATGAATCTTATTCTCTTATCAATTCTCCGACTCATTGTCAGACCGCGTATCTGGCGTCATATACAGTCGTTGGCTGAACGTGCGAAGAGTCGTGTTTCCATTCGCAGATAATTCACAAGAGAGTTTGCGTACAAGAATATTTTTGGAAGTAAAAGAATCCTTTTTCTTCGCATATTATCTTACATACAAATTAACATTTGTGTTAACATATCTTTAATACATTTGATTCCTTTTATGATTTTAAATCGAAACTATTCAATATAATTTGTTGTTAAATTATTGGAGTTAACACGAACGTAGTATATCTCAATCTCTCTGTTCTCTCTCTCTCTCTCTCTCTCTCTCTCTTCTTTCTTTCTCTCTCTTTTTGATGCTGATACTTCGTTCAACTTGAGTGACTCTAGGACTCCGAGTACGTCAAGTTCACTTGAGCAGTTACGAGCGCCGAAGAAGAATTACATCAAATTGGTAATCAAACAAGTAGCACATTCCTGCGTCAGATAATATAATTCGTCGCCAAAATACTTTCCGTTCCATAAACTCAGCTGATTGCAAAATTAAACAACCAAGACGATCCACGCGATAAGTTTTATCACAAAGATAATAATTTTCAAGTCTGAACGCACTTAACGATATAAACCTGTTGCAACATTTAAATTCAACCTGCAATAACTGCATTTATATGCCGATTTTATTCGCAATTTTAAATTAATCATCTATCTTTTAAAATTTTATTTAGTAAAATACTGTATGTCTCTTAATGTTCTTTCGTATATTCTTGCATCGTTTATGCTAGACGCGATTTTATTGTTTAATCGTTTAATACAAAATGATCTGAAGGAACACCAGTCAAAAGCTGCTAATAGTCTTTGATAAACAAGTCAGATAAACAATCGCACAGACTATATGCACATGCACGCATACATCGAAGTCTACATTCATCGGCAGAAGCGGCGCGACGGGATGGCTGCTGCGTTTACTGATTATTCCGATTTGCTCAATTTGACCGGGGCATGAGAAGAGCCACGTGCTGGGTGTTGGTTGAAGATTTTGCGGCGTTGCCAGTTTACAGTTGTCTTCATTCTAACCATTGACACCGTTGAAGTACATCTCGACAAGATGGCAACGTTGACAGTGCCGCACGAGCGGCATGGTAGTCCGAGTCCGACGCCTAAATCGAGAGGCAGTTACAGTGGTCCACCGGATGCTAAAGAAGCTGTCGCGAGAGCACCGATAAGATAGCGGGCAATCGCAGAAAATGGTACAGAAGAATGGAGAACGGAGGAATCTGTATCTAGCGCACATAACACATGCACATGTATTTATAGCTTCTCGACTAGCAGGCGTCGGGAGATGACTACGGAACGCGGTTCTTGTTCCGTGTTTGGACGTCGATGATATTCCGATGGCGGGGTTAATGGGAAGTTTGAAATTACTTGTCTATCAGTGGACGAGTATTGATGAATGGCGCGCCCGGTTTCATTTAAAAGAACTTACTTGAGAGGGCAATGGTCTACTTAGAACTCCAGATGTCTGAAGTAGAATGGGCTTTGGAACCCAATAAATAACACATTTGAAATTCTAAAAACTGTTTTCTATGTTTATTATCTGGAAATGGTTGCATGGTATTAATAATAACAGTTTAATGATTCAATGATAATTTCGTCATTATTACTATCCGATACGATCAGCTTCTCAATTTCGTGTTATTCGTTCCGTCGCATCGTTTCCGACTGGATATACCTTTGCACCTTATACTATTGCTAATCCCAATGACGTTAATCCTGCTTGTCGATGATCTACGGCGTCTTAGAGCACCGCTATCTCGACGACTGTCTGGATCCATTACGCTGTTCGTTGTTGCGCCGAATGACTGTGAGGATTTATAGACGCATGTAGGCACTGTCCTCCCCGGAGTGAATGGATTTTATCATTTCATAGAGCCCCGTGAAATTCCTCATAGCCGGTCGACAATGATGGCCAATCAACAAACCATTCTGATCTCTGCGTATGTCGATTACAAAAGGAAACGTTCGAACATGTCTGTCCAGAATTTTTACTGATCTTCGTGACCCTTAATTCTTTTTCTTCACGTCACTATTCGCTTATTTTATTTCGATTAAGTTACATCGTCTTTCGTGAAAGCGTGAAACGTGTCTGATAAAATACACTTCCTACATCGTATGAACTCCATTTTTTCTCGATAAACAAATTAGCATCGATTGATCTCAATCTACCCGGTTTCTGTTTTCCTCTGCGGTACCAACGAATGGCGATTCGCTATGGAAACCGCGGTCAGGTAATACGAAACCGTTGCACTACATTTTCCGCGGGTTAATCACCGATGACGCAGACGACTCGATAATAAATGTGACAACACAACAGCAAGTTTATTATAAATGCTAAAATTCATTCAGGGAGGATAGTGTTAAGTATACATTTACAAATCCTCGTAGTAAAAAGAAATCAATTTTTTTTCCATCTATTCAATTTTTATAAATATTTATCCCAGATCTAGATAGAACACAAAATCATATTAAAATCAAAATGACATCAAATTAATCAGGGATTCTGATTTAGAGAACTCAGAAATAAGAGGACAATTTAGGATTTCTTTTTTAAATTGTAACTTCGATAAATTTTAGAAGCATATATATACATTTTATACATATTTAATAATAATTTTTTTTTTAATTTGTTAATATTTGTCAGAGTTATATGTTATATCGCACAAAATGTTTCGTGTGATCATAATTTGCCATTAATAATGTAGAACCTATCCAAATAATCTAAAACAAAAGAGAAATATATATTATCATTTGTTATTAGTACTTCTTCTGTGTGACTCTCGCTCTGGGTGAAAAATTACAAAATTTTTTAAAATAAATCTTGTTTGAAAAAAGATTGAATTTTTTTTTCGTAATTTTTTCAACACTTTTTTAAACAAAAAAGAGAAGATTTATTATTAACATTTTATTGCTTATAGGTTTACAATTAGAGAAAATTTAACAATTATTTCGAATTACTCATAAGATAAAACCGATCCATTTATTAGTTTTTGAGTTATAACGAACTTGAAAAATACGATTTCGAGAAAAACGTTTTTAAAGTTTTGAGTACTAATAAATGTTCAATTTTAGTATATATACTTACAGTTAATTTTTAGTTAATCTGCCATTCCATAAAACAGAACTTCTTTATTATATATGTATCTAAAAGATTCTGTTTCCTTTTGATGCTTTTTCTAACATAAATCAATTCGGGTGTTATGCGAATAAAAATTTTCTTACCTGAACGTATCGAACGGTCAGACGGCTACTAAATCGCTTTGTCAAATTTTCGAATTTTGAAATATCTTAGGAACATATTTCTTAGATGTTTTATTAAGAATATGAAAAAAATTTTGATCTTTTAAAAGTTTTAAATTAAAATTTCTTTTTTAAATCAGTTAATATTAAAGTTATCGTATTAAAGATTTATCACAAAATCATTGTCAAATCAAATGATGACTTTTCCTAAAATGACTTTTACTTGATATCATCTTTATTTTATTATTATTCTGTGTTCTATTTGGGGTTGGTCTTTTATTGGTAAAAGAAATTATTAAAATAAAACGCACAATATACGAATCATGGAAATTATTGCCTGTTCACTAGGATTGCAATTTTTAAAGTATGAATTACAAAGTAACGTCGCGCTACTCTTCAAATGCACGTCTTAATAAGAGATATAAGTGTATAGTTATTTCTATTTCTACTCAGACTGACCTTGCACTGAGATATTAATAGATAGTAAATCGCTGTATAAGTATTGATTGCGATAGCGTTGCTACATCGAGTTTGTCACATTTGTTTGATAGATAAATTGATAAATTTCAGTATTAATCGTTATCTAAGAATTTAATTGTGTTACATAAAGCAGGCATTGTATATCTTTTTATTCATCCTCAAATCTATAAAGGAAAATTAATTTTTACATAAATAGAGGCGTTAACTGTATTCTTAAATGTTTATTTAATAAATTTCCTAATTTTTTAAAACTTGTATAGATTTATATATGTAGATAATAATATTATATATAAATATAATATATATTAAATATAATATATATAAATATAATATATATAAATATGATATATAAATACGATCATATCAAGAAATAAGACTGTGACGTTGACACACGCTTTAAAACTGGCGCCACAAACACTATAGTACAACGATTTCTAGTTACGTTTCATTCATTAGTCGCACTGTGTCACTAACTGACAGATTGATTCAATTTATTATCATATCGATATGAACTTATATTAAATTGAAGAATTGATAAAAAAAAGATAAATGTGCTCACCATTTATAAAACATAAGATTGTTCAAATCGTTTTTATATACTTTACTAAAAAATATATAAAAACATAATATTCCTATTTTGATATATTGAGATTTTGTATAATAAAATAAATGTAGAATTTATAAAAAAAAGAGAAAAAAAGCAATAGATATGATTCCGCAGAGTAAAAACTCTTCTACTTCTATTTAAAAATTAATTACAAAATACAAAATATATTAACATTTTTAGTTTTTGTAAAATAATAAATGAAAATTTAGAATTTTATCAAGAAAAATATTCAAAAATATATTAATACTTTGCAAATCTTCTTAATAAATAACTAGTTATACAAATATTTGTAATCATTGATTTATTCATATAATATTAAACTACATGACAATCTTAGCCAATTATTCGAAGCACAGGTAGAATCAACACGTTACACAGGCTTTGCGAAAAGGACACAGCCGGCATCGTGACCTGTTCGTAAAGTAGAGGGGGTCTCCAATGATGATCACGACGCCATTAACTGTACGTCCATCGACGCGTGTATGGCACTGTTCGTCAGTTCTGCTGTTATTCCGAGGCGATTCGAACATTCGAATCTTGGTGACCGTGGCGGAAGTCGACGTTTGCGGAAAAAATTTGACTGAAATTACTTTTCTTACCTGTACCTCCAAGAAATCGTAAGTACGAGCGAAAGAAGCACGATGTTTGAAAACGATTTGGTGCTGATGTTCGACATGAATTTAATGCATCGTCGCATCGTGTGCCATGGCAATGGAGAACGCGCGATTGGTATTCAATACATCAATATCGCGCCAAACGACAAGTGCTGTGTCTCATTTAAAAATTGTGACTGTATTAAGTTTCCTGTACGTGCTTGACAATTTTACATAAATAAAATCCAATGTACGTGCTTGAATCACTTCTTGTAACATGAGCCTGCAAAGCTATTAATTATCCACGCACTTTTGACGCATCTTTGATATTGGCGTTTGAGAAAGTGTTGTAAATGAATATTGACGCGATTTTTCGGATGTGTAGTATTAATTTTACGTATCGGCACAATTTCGTTTTAATCTCGATAAAGCTTTTACTTGTAATTCCCTTAGTATGTGTTTACGTTGGTAACTCTGATGCGCGTCGACGCCCAAGTTTTGCGACTGTCGCTCAATAACGTCATCGTGATCAGTGTAATTAAAGCGCGCTTTACGTTTTCTCATATTCGAATTTTTATTTCAGTGTAAACAATGGCGATCGTGGAATCTTATTGGACGCCATGCGTTTGGTCAAATAGTGTGAAGACCGGCTGCAAAGCTATAGCGTTTTACACAGTGGTGAGTGTCTTTTAATCGACTAAGAAATTCTATAAAATCACAATATAGTATAACAATGTTAAAGTACATCTAACAATATTATTTTAACATCTTGAAATTTACTGTATAAGTATAATCAATAATTACTTCCTTGCAGGCGATTAGTATAGTGCTTATAACGTTAATATCCTATCAACTGGCTGGTGGCGATTCCACGCAGCTGTATAATCCGTTGTTCGAAGCTGATGTAAGAGGATGTAAGTAGTGATATTGATCATGTATAATAATGCTGCAGAAATGATATAAATTTTAGAAAGCTGAGCTAATGTATTATTTCCCGGGTTATTTGTACGAGAATTATTAAAACTAATATTTGTCTTATTATAAATGACTCACGTAAAAAATATTTAATTACTAGTTATTAGTTTAATTAATTTAATTAATTTAAGTAGTTACATTAGTTTAATTAATTTAATTAATTACATTAAAGTACGATAGATATTAATTCATACTTTTTTTAAGCAATAATACAAATACGAGATAATTGCAAGTACAATTTGAAATTAAAAATGATATCTAATATTTGCAAAATTAAGTAAATAATATGATTAAAAGTTTTTAAAAAATCTACTGACAAATATATGCGGCTATTTATTGACGTACTTAGATTAATGAAATTCAAATTTCCTTTCTGTTTAATGTGAAGCTAATTCTTGGATGCAAATATTAGGTGTTGGAATTAATTCGTAGCGTTTTACAAGTGATGGGAAGTACTTTCATTAATGTATTTTTTAATGCTCATGTGAAATAAATAACATTCTTTCATTAAAAACGCTACGAATTAATTCCAAGACCTAATAGTAAAAGCAATTGAACAACTGTTTGTTTTAACGAAGCCAAAAATCTTCTGCATTATTTAATCATAAGTATTATAATATAATTTTATTTCCAATATTCCTAATATTATAATATAATAAGCAATATTTTGAAGAATAATCTGTACCATGTAATTATCGTATTAACTAAAATTACTAAAGCTGTTAACATAAGTGGTTTGTAATCTTTTATAAAAAATTATTTAAATTTATAACGGTGCATTTTTCCTAATTTTTGTTGCAATAGGTATATAATTAAATTAATCAAATTTTCCTTTTTATCCACTTTTTTAAAGATATATATAGTATACTCAAGTAAAAATTATTTATACTTCTAATCTTAATTATAGCTTTACTATTACAGAAATCTAATACTAATTATAACTTAATATTGGCCAATTTATTACTGGTACGAATTAATTATTATAGTTACTTATTTGGAGTATTAAAAGTACTAAATAATAATGCTTTTCATACTTAAAATAAGTAATTAACCGTTCAACAGTATGGATCGTTCGTGTCCAAGTCATCTCTTATACTTGCATAATTTTTATAACTTTTTAAACTTTTTTTTAAATTTAGAATAGCAGAATAATTTAGTAGGGATCTTAAAGAACATATGTGAATTTTTACAGAATTTTTCCAAAATGATCTATGCGTGTCGCTTTAAAGTGTTAAAAATATATGTGCTATTGCAGGGTTAATTACTGTCTCTCAGTGTTAAATTTCTGTGAGAGTATTAATATTTATAAACTTATTGCTTAATTTTAGTTTATGAACTTTTAACTTTTACAGCATACTTAACATTCTATTAAAAACAATAAGAGACGCCTGCAATTTTTAGCTATGCAAGTTGTCGGAGGCTTCCTCATCTTCTATCTGCTTCTGTTAATCATATGCGCCTTGTTAATGGTTTACGGCGTAAAAGAAGGCGTACGTGGATGGTTATTGCCATGGCTCGTTGGATGGTTCATCGTTTGTTTGTTCCAGTTAGCCTTTGGACTGTGGCTTTTAGGCGGTTATTATATTTATGTGAGCTCCTTTTCTTTATTTCGAAGATGATTGTTTTAATGCTCACAATCATATCATTTCTTTATATTTTTATTTCAGTTGGATTCTGTATTTGCGACATTATGCAATTGGCTTTGGATGTCTTACAATGTAAGTGTATTTTATTTTTTAGTATTATATGAGTTATTTTCAGTATTATATCTTTTATGTTTTTTGCAGATATACTGCTGGCTGGTTGTTTTGTCGATGTACAGAATTTTTGCAAAGCTGCAATCTCCAAACATAGAACTTTTGTGGCCTTAAAAGAAAGCACAATGTACGAAAACAATATGTACCTATTGCGACCAAAGTAAGGAAGAATCTCTATTTCCATTTACTTGTAAAACGTAACTTTACGTAAAAGAACGTATGAACTGTTAAGAATCACACAAAGTTCTCCAGTTGTTTTAACACACACTCGAAAAATTTCAACAGTCTAAGAAAGCAAAATTCATCTTTTCATCTTTTTATCATATTTTAATTTTTACAATTAGTCTTAAAAATTTTTATATATATTTTTAATGCAATATGTTTTTGATAGTATTTATCTTTAATAATATTTTTAGAAATTTTAAAATAGACTGTGACAAATCTAATTATATTTTTTATATTTGTTACGTTCATATAATATTCAATTAACATTGATCATATCATGGAGCTTTTCTACTTAAGTTTGAATAGTGTACAATTTGTTAGTCGATGAGATTGTTTATTTCATAACGGAAGACTGAGAGAGGCCTTTTAACACATCCGTCCAAATCACCGCATATGCATAAAAAGCTTAGAATCTCATTGAATAAGCAAATCAAAATAATAATAATATAATAATATCATCACGTTAATTAAAAATTCGTTAGGCCTTTTACATGGCCACTTATTCTGAGTATTTTATATAGATTATACAATTTTTCTATAAATTATTTTTTCTACATAATTAGTCTAATAATATACTTATAAATCCTTATTCGATGTAAGAGCGTCTATTTATATTATATAAGCAATTTATATTAAGATTAAATAAATATTCTATTATTATTATTATTATCTTCCATTACAAATATGTGTAACTATTTACATTTTTCTATTTTCCTTTCCTGATACACAAATTGCCGTATTTGTATGATATAAAATAATGCTTGAAAAATCTTTAATTGCAAATATATATTTTCTTGGCAGAAATTTATAAAAAGAGAATAACTAACAATGTTTGTACTCTTATATTCCTTATGCTATATCAACTATACAGTAGATGGCATGACGATTCACTTTATTCGGGTAAAGGAAATTTATCTACAAATGGTATTCTCTCATTCAAATATAAAATATATCTTATAAAAAGATAAATTTATAGCAGAAAAATTCTTATAATTTCATAAGTTTTTGTAATAATAATTGATATAATAATAATTGATATAATATATGACATTTTTACATTACCTATCTCTCTTTTCTCATGATAATTTATTATTATTTAATATTTCTATGTTCTACAGAAAAACAAAGAGTTCTTAGCTTATTTAACATTAACGTATTATTTATATTACTCAATTGTAAAAATTTAATGTAGAAGTTGTTGAAATTCACTAGCAGTGTGTCTATGATTATAATTATAAATCGGGATATCATAAGAGACTTCAACGTGCATGTACTCTCTAAATTGTAAGATTTCGTTCTTTTGGAGTAAAATTCTTAAAAAAATTTAAAAAAAGAATATACTGAGTCTCATGCATTTTTAACAACAGCTTGAAAAATCGTATAACATATGTACAGTTTCAATTTAGAATTGTGTTTTAAGATCTATAAATAATCAATGTGTAGTTTATTTTACAACTAATAATTGTAAAATTCATATAAAAATATTATTAAGCATCAAGACCCGCTTTGATCAAATATAAATTATATATTATATTTAGTTCTTCTTCTCTTATTTGTGTTCGAACAACAGTTCACATACTAAATATATAGAATTTATTGTAAATTATGATCTTTTCTAATTTTTAGTCTAATGAATTTTCAACTTAATGAATTTTTTGAACACATAATAGATCTATAATAGATCTTTATCACATATGATTTTCAATTTACCTTTATATATTTCTATTTCTTCTTCTCAACTGTTTATTGTATTATCTCTTATCAAAAGAGCGAATACATCCTATAAGTAGCACAACAGTAACCAAATATTGGCTCAATATTAGCCCATTATATTCCTAACATTAAATTTAACCAATGTATCGCCAATAAATAAATTTATTTATTAGCACCTACATATTCATATGCACGTATATAAATGTATAGACGTATGTGAATGTTCAGTATATTGAGCTCAGGTCCATAGATTCATGAACAAGCCCAAATGATTGTACGAATCATTCCTCCGGATAATATCCGAATTGTCACTGTTTATACCGTTTGACTTACAAATGACGGAATGAAATCCGCGAGTTCGATGATGTGCCGATATCTGCGAGAAACCAGGCGCTTTCTAAGCGCGACCTGAGTACCGTGGTTCCTGTTTCAGTGATTAATGACGACGCGAGAAATCCTCCCTCATCGGACCACCGGGTTTGCGCGCGAGCCCATCTGTCGAAGACGATATTAATGGATTCGTCCTAGTGAAACGTAGCTTCGTATCTTGCATCCAATTAGTGACGCGGTTTGTCGTGAGTACGGAGAGAGAGCGCGGAAGACTTGACAAATTCTCGCGAAATAACGGCTCATGTTCGCGGATTAACGACGCGCGTGTCTATATCGTCGCCTCTGGCAGTATTTGAAACATATAAGTTAAGCTGATATTTCGCGATGATAACCGTTAATGTTTGTCTTCGCTTTGAACGTATCATTGAATGAATTCGTCTCGTTCATTCTTATGGGAACATACTAAATAATATACAAAATAAATATAAAGAAGTTTAATCGAATTTATTACTTTCTAATCTTAACTGCTAAACGTGTATAATTA